>NC_041064.1:24368615-24504152 GCF_900634775.1 Gouania willdenowi
TTCACCAGAAAGGGAACCCCTGCCTTCCCATTGGTTATATATAGACTTGTACATAATGGTGGTAATAGTTTAAAGATAAAGTCTGGTCTGTAATGGAGTGAGGCTGGATTAATTACATTTAGACTGGGGTAGGGCTGGGCGATATGGCCTTTTATAAATACCGCGATATTTTTAGGCCATGTCACGATACACGATATATATCTCGATATTTTGCATTACCCTTGAATTAACACTTTGATGCACAAAATCACACCAGTATGATGATACTATATGTCTACATTAAAACATTCTTGATCATACTGCATTAATATATGCCAATTTTAAACTTTCATGCAAAAAAGGGGATATCACAACTAAGTCAAAGTTGACATAACTGTATTTATTAAACAGTGAGTGGCTCAAACATAAAATTGTCAACAGAAAGTGCACGTTCTGTGCAAAATTGTCACAGAGACATTTCAAAACAAGACATTAGTGCAGGATGCAACTCACATGGCATTTCAAAACACAAAATTAAAGTGCACTTTTTGTACATAATGCCACTACAATATTTTAAAACAAATAGTGCCCTTTTGTGCATGTTGTCATTAAGATGACATTTCAAAACAACACTAAATTTAAGTGCACATTTTGTGCATAATGCCACTAAGATATTTAAAAAAAAAAAAAAAAAAAAAAAAAGTCCACGAGTTTAACGGTATGGTCATTTTCAACACCGCACAGACTACAAGCTGCGATATATCGAGTATATTCGATATATCGCCCAGCCCTAGACTGGGGTTAAAGTGACTTATCACATCTACTTAAATTTGTTTAATTGTTTTAAGGTAGGTGTGTGTGCATGTGTGTGCGTGTGTGCGTGCGTGTGCGTGCGTGCGTGGATTGAGAACATTTATTCAGCGTCTTACACAGAGCAGGATCTTACTTTGAGGATTAAATCAAGGTAAAAGAAAATGGGTAAAGTTTGTTAGTTGGTTGAAGAGTTGCACCTGAACCTAATATGGTCGATTAGAAGGATGTGAGTATACTGTAGGTCTATCTGGAGTTGTCACGATACCAGAATGAGTAACCACAATACTATACCAGACAAATCGGGTAATATCGCGATACTGAAGCCTTTTAATAATATTATTATTATTATTATTATGAACTGCAATGTATTTGTACAAGTTAGAAATACTTATTAATTACTTATAGTGTTGTTTGGTGTATGATGAGAGTACATGAACAAAAGCATAAAAGCAATTAAAAAAAAAACAACTAATAAATGAAGTTAGAATTTATATGGTTGAAATTTAAAAAATAACCTTTCGGTTTCCTTTGCACATCAATGTATGTTTAACTAATATAAATAATCAACTTATGATAACAAATCCACTGTCTTTAAGAAAAAAAAACAAAAAACTATTTCACAATAATGCTTCTTCTCCAACATAATAAACCATAGAGGATAAAATACAATAAACAGGAACTGATTCCCTGAGAAAACTATATTTGTATGCATTTTCTGGGTGACGTCACTGGTGTTTTATGAGATTAGATGTGATCCCTCTTTTGTGTGTATGCAAACTGTAAATATTGTTTGTACATTGTTAATATCTCTGTAAATTAAATTGAAACAAAATAAAATAAAAATAAAGAAAAAAGGTCGCTCTGAGTCCGTGTGGAAGTCCTTTGGCTCCTATAGCTGGTGACAGCGCCTGCACAGTGGATCTCCTATTGTTTTATTGTCTCTGCTTCTTTTAAAGCCAAATTAGTTCCAAATGGGACTTTTGGAGTTTGGATTATTTAGTAAAATTAATGATGCCGTGGCAGACTCGCCGCTGGGGCCCGGTGCTTCTGCCATGTGTTGTCTCGTGTTTGTGACCGTAACCGTTGTGTAGAATATCTAGTAAAGTAGGAACAGTTAAAATTTAATACCCCGGGGTACCGTAGGTATCGTGCAACTATAGGTTTATAGTCATTTCTCACTCACTCACAACCTTATTTGCACACTCTTGGACTCAAGGAGGCAAAGATGAAGCTATTGCGTTAAACTCTGCAGAAAAGCTTGGTGATTAGAAATCGCCTTCATTTTAAATCCACATATGGATTAGATTTAGATAATCATCTGTAAAGCCATTATTAAACAATCTTCTGATAGGGCAATCTCTGTTAAAGTTGTAATATTGTAATTAAAATAAAATTGGCGTATAAAAACTGTCATTTACAATTTAACTAAATGCAAAACTGGGGAAGATTTTTACAGTTCTGTGGCTTACACATATGTAGTTAAAATGATTAAAATATATTTCATATCATAACCTGTCCTCTTAAGGATCATTTTACCATTAAATATATATATATATACAGTATATATATACTGACACAAAAAATGCCCACACCGAAAATATTAATGCTAATATTTTCATGAATAACAAAGCCTAACAAGGTAACCAAGTATTGAGACAGAAAATTAGATAAAAGATAATATTTTTTACTGTATTCTACAGCTGACTTAAGACATGGGTCAAAACCAACCTGGTATCATAACTGATTGTTACAGAAAACAAAAGTTTTATGAGGTTATTTATTAAAGACTCAGTATTTGTGATTAATTGTAATTCAACTTTAGTAATTCAGAACATAAATGTAATTGAATTTCAGCAGAAAATATGCTTCTAATTTTTATTGTAGTTGGAAAAAATGCCCATCAACGTAATCATAATTGCGTTGTAATTGAACATGGATAATTGAATGCGTAATTGTAATTTTAAAATGTAATTGACTCCAACCCTGATTCAAGCTAAAGTTTACATGCACTAGATTTACAACCTTTTAAAATGATTGCAGTAACAAAAGTGGTGAAGGGGTATAGAAGGTTCATTGAAAAGATAAAACTAACCTGAAAAAAACCAGCAGGACAAACTGTATTTATTACACAATATTTATTAACAACAATTCTATTTAGAAAATCAACTTTACAGTTTCGGGGATGTCTCTCACCTTCCTCAGAAGCATCTCACTGACAGCGTGTGAGCCGGCACGTGTGGCACGCCCAGCGGAGCTTTCAGATTCACCGGGCCCAACGGATCCGACTGCCCTGCTACGTGCGCCGCGACCCCCACCGACTACTTTTTCACCGAAACTGTAAAGCTAAAAAAGGTAAAGAGCAACATCTATTCTTGAATTTAATGTCTGAAAAAAGAACCAAAATAAGTCTATAGTAATAAAAAAACATGATGAACGTATTTGAGCTATCTAATAAAGCTAATAATAGGCCTAATTAATGATGGGATTATTTTTGTTGTTGACAATTCTTTATCTCTGGCTACATTGCTCACATGTTTAAAGTTTCCCAAAGACAGTGGTTTAAGGAGACAATGGGAACGGGCAGTGAAACGGGAAGATTTTGTGGCAACTGAGAGGTCCATGCTTTGCAGTGAGCATTTCAACACAGATGACCTTGACAGGACAGGGAAAACTGTTCAGCTGAGACAGGGAGTCAAATACTAAATACTCTTGTAGATAGTTTGATTGTTTATGTTCTTGTTCCTTGAATGTTTCAGTTCTTTGGCAACAATAATAATAAATATGATGATGATAGAGACATAATATTATTAGTGACAGTAATAATAATACTAATAGTAATGGTTATAATAATAATATTAATAATAATAATAGCAATAACAATAATAATGATACAATGAGAATACCAGTAACTATAATATATAATATTAATAAAAAAACAATACATTAATATGAGAATATAATGATAATTAGAAGAAAAGCAATAACAACAATAATACAGTAGTAGTACATCTATACAATAATAATAATTGTCAAATGCAATGTATGCAATGTTATCAATAAAAACCTGACCACGTTTGAACGTTTTCTGGGTTCCTTTTGTTTTATTTAAGTGTATCTATCTATCTATCTATCTATCTATCTATCTATGTTGTGTAAGCACATCATTCCTCTATAGATGTAATGTACTGTAGGACAAATTGCCACCGTTCCAAAATGGTCACCCTGTCAGGTTCTGTTTAGTTTTCTTTGTGTTTAGCCTTGTGGTTCTTTAGTTAGTTTAGTCTTAGTTTATTCTGATTTTCGAGTATTCGTCCTGTTGTTTACTCTTGTCTTTGTGTTTCCAGGTATTCCTGCTCAGTGTCTCCACCTCCCGGTGATGTCAGTGTGTTTTGGGTTCTGACTTCATGTTTTCCCCACCCAGGTGTGGCCAATTCCCAAATCAAGCTTCCCTCACTATTTAGCTGAGGTCATGGACACAGTGTGATTGCTAGATCATGTCTACATGTCTTATGTCAACCTCGCGTGTCCTGCAGGTTTTGTTCCCCTGCTCACAGTTTTCCACACCTGTTAATGCACCGCTTCTAGTGGGCTGCAGCAGGCGATGCAGCCGTCTACGTATATATCAGAGGTCCTTAATCCTGGTCCTCAAAGGGCCCTATCCAGCATGTTTTAGATGTTTTTCTCTTCCACACACATCTGATTTGAAATGACCAGGATCATGATCAGGCTTTGCAGAGCTTGATGATGAGTTCTTCATTTGAATCAGGTGTGTTGGAAGAGGGAAACATCTAAAACATGCTGGATAGTGGCCATTGAGGACCAGGATTGGGGACCATTGATGTATATAATGTTTATGCATATATGTACATACTTGTATATAATGTACAATGCTTAAAATCCTCAAATACACTTGACTTCAAACTGCTGAAACATGGATTAATGTAACCATCAACTACTCATGTCATCAAGGTGTGGAATTATCTGTTTAGTATTAAAGTAAATCTGACTAATCAGAGTGCTGTCCATTTATTGTCAAATGCATTATTATTGTATAATATTACAAGTTTATGCATTAATAGAGTCAGCAATTTTCTGTCAGTGATCCTTCTTTTCTGGCTTTAGCTGTGACAACAGATTATGGAGTTTAATTCTTCATATTCTTTAAGAATATTTGTCTGTTTGTTGATGGTGAAGTAGGCTGCTCTGCATGGTTTCTCCTTTATCATCTCACTGATCCAGGTTGGAAACCCCAGGTTAAAGTTAACGTCTTTGTATAGCCGCTCTGGGAGTGTAAATGTTTGGTTTGGTCAAACCCGTGAACAAACAGACAGCCTGGATCTGTAGATCCAGCTTCGTAGTGTAGGGCTGAGATGTTTCATTTCAAAGAGGTTGTAAAGTGTGTAGCTTGTTTATTTCATAAAGAGTACATTTGGCAAATTATGGACAGCATCTTACATAGAATTAAGTGCAAAAGAAAATGTATTGCCTGAAATTCTACCAGAGAATTTAGGTTGTGGATGAGCTCATGTGCATTCAAGAAAGAACATTAATGAATATCAACAAGTGTGTACATGCTGGTGTTCAAGGTTTTCCATTTAATAGAAACTCAAAAATTACATTTACATTTCAACTACACACAAAAAGCCATGACTGTAAAAATAAAATAAAAGATGACAATTCTAACTGGCTTTGGCATTAATAAACACAAAATATAAATATGTTTTTACCAAAATGGTAAATATAAGCACGTTTTAATGTTGTACAATTTTAATGACAAATGCAATAGCAAATAACTGGTGCTTTGTGCAAAGGTGACCTCTTCAACAGAAAAAGGATTGAAATAAAACCTTATGTAAAAAAGACCCTAACCTCATATAGACACAATAACTGTTTCAATACATCCCAACAATCAGTGCATCTAGAGTTGATTATTGCCACCAAACATCCTGCAATACAAAGGTTTTAAATGCATTAAATGACTTTGACTTGGCAGAACAACCTTTTTAAGTGTTTGGATATTTCCTTCATCTTCAACCCGTGTCTATTGCTCAAAATAGCAAATAGAGATTTAGAGTAGGCGAGCTACAAATCTGTAGAGAGGGATCCTCCCAATGGACTCGTATACCTTGTCTTTAAATGCACCACACAGTATAGGAATATCATCTACCAAATCAGCTAGTTAGGGCAGCTGGGTGGGGGTTTGTTTGTTGATAAGGAGCTACTGCCCTCTTCAATGGACCCGCTCTACACCCTGGCTTTTTAACGCACTACACTATGCAGGGCTTACATATTACATAACTCATCGTAAATTTAAAAAAGAAAAAAAAAAAGCTAAATTGTACACAAATCAATACCATATTCAAGGATGGAAATGACAATTGGGAAGTAGCAAGATCACAGATATGTATATTAATGTTCTTTTAACACATAACTAGTGACTTTAAGGAATGTTCACTATGTTTGGCATTGATTGAAAACCATCTGTAAGTAAGAAATTATCGCCTTTTGTCACTTGCCTTGTAACAGACATCGTACATGAAATGAGACGTTGTTGTAGTTGTGCTTCGCTTCTGTTAATTATATGAACATTTCAAACAGTGCTCTGTAAGTGTAGTCCGTGGTAAAACAGCCACTTTGATGTGTAACAGGTTCTCTTTTGCTAAAGAGGTAAAATCACAATCAAAATATGATGCTAAATGTATCACTGATGATGTCTAAGGTTAAATCACAAACGGATATGTTGTGTGTTGTGTGCATGCTGTGTTCCTATGCTCTTATACTTTATTCCTTGTAATTTGTTCCCTTGTACTGTGTGATATGTTATTTTCATTGTAATGATCTCGGGGGTGGGCGCTGATAAGCTCTTGCTTCGGCCCACTCCTTTTGAGCAGAACTTTAACTGCTCAAATAAACAAATAAACTAAACTACACTATTGGGTTAAAGAGGGGATGATACACAATGGCTTGAAAAGTCATCAACAACCGTACAAGCTTTGAAAGGTCAGTCCCGAGTTGAACTATAACGACATCATATGTGCACAGAAGAGAGAAACTGACCAACACTAGCAGGTGGGGTAAACATGTGTGTGCAGCTTTTTTCCTGACTTCTCTGCAGCTTCGATAAGATATTATGAGTATCCTGGTGTATGTGAAAAGTATGAAGAACACAGGGAAAACAGCAATCATCACCATTGCAAAAATGTGTAGATTATAATGAGAATTGTTACAAAAAATGGCATTCAAATCTTCAACAAACACATGACATCAACAACATGACTAAAAATCTCTCTCAATCATATGCAGTAGAGAAAAAAGTGTCTTTAACTTTGATTTAAAAATGTTCACATTAGATGCTGACTTCAGTTTGTTCCACTTCTTTTCAACATAACTAAAAGCAGCATCACCATGTTTACTGTGAGCTCTGGGCTCCACTATCTGACCTGTGTCCATAGATCTGAGAGACCTGCTGGGTTCATACCTGACTAACATGTCACTGATGTATTCTGGACCAAACCCATTCACACATTTATACACCAGCAGCAGAACTTTAAAGTCTATTCTGAGGCTGACTGGGAGCCAGTGTAATTAATTACTTATAGTGTTGTTTGGTGCATGATGAGAGAACATGAACAAAAGCATAAAAGCAATTAAAAAACAACAACTAATAAATGAAGTTAGAATTTATATGGTTGAAATTTAAAAATAACCATTTGGTTTCCTTTGCACATCAATGTATGTTTAACTAATATAAATAATCAACTTATGATAACAAATCCACTGTCTTTAAGAAAAAAAAAAACTATTGACGTCACTGGTGTTTTATGAGATTAGATGTGATCCCTCTTTTGTGTGTATGTAAACTGTAAATATTGTTTGTACATTGTTAATAAATCTGTAAATGAAAATAAATTAAAACAAAATAAAATAAAAAATAAAGAAAAAAGGTCGCTCTGAGTCCGTGCGGAAGTCCTTTGGCTCCTATAGCTGGTGACAGCGCCTGCACAGTGGATCTCCTATTGTTTTATCGTCTCTGCTTCTTTTAAAGCCAAATTAGTTCCAAATGGGACTTTTGGAGTTTGGATTTTTTAGTAAAATTAATGATGCCGTGGCAGACTCGCCGCTGGGGCCCGGTGCTTCTGCCATGTGTTGTCTCGTGTTTGTGACCGTAACGTTGTGTAGAATTTCTAGTAAAGTAGGAACCGTTATAATTTAATACCCCGGAGTACCGTAGGTATCGTGCAACTATAGGTTTATCGTCATCATTTCTCACTCACTCACAACCTTATTTGCACACTCTTGGACTCAAGGAGGCAAAGATGAGGTCAAAGCATTTTACTGACATAACAAAACAACACGCTTCTCACACAAGTACCGTTACTCCCCTTAATGACCTGCTGTCAGTCTGTCATACAAATATGGGACAAAAACATGGGTGATATTTACATATAGATCTATTTATCAATCTGTCTTAATAGTACATAAATTACAAGTTCTAAATAAAATCCACATGAGCCAAATTCAAAGTTGGAGCCTTTTAATACCTGAAGTCTCAGGGCATTAACGTGGACATGAAAAATAACATTTAAATAAAAAAAAATAGATATAAGATAAAAGCTTCTTTAAAAATATAAATAAGTGATAAGTCAACAAATAACTAATAATATTATATTAGCTTTGTGCTGAGTTTTCACCGTGTTTGTCCATATTGTGAAATGGTTGGATCAGCTTTTTCTGTAAAAACACCACCTGCTTCCCTTTTCTCCTCTTTAATCTGGCAGGTTTATCTTATGTAGCCACCAGAGGTATAAAGAGTACTGATATATGCTACTCAAGTAGAAGTACTGTTATTTGAAAGAAATAGCACTGATTATCTCGGTAGGTACTTTGAACATGTTTTAATCATGTTAAAAAAGTTTAGTTGTTCTCTAGTTCGATTGGAGAATAACTAAATGACAAAAAAAAAAAACACTTACAAAGCTGTTTTCTCCTTTCTTACCACATGGTGGCAGTCTAAGCACACATCTTACTGAGCTCAGAAAATGTCTTTTGATACAATGTGAACCGACCTGCATAAGAAGAAACCAAATCGATCAGGACAAATGACCATCTATTCTATATGTTCTTTGATATCAATAAATATGATCAATATAAATAGGCCATGTAAAAAATATTGTCCTCCAAAACAATTTAAAAGCTTTCTTTTTTTCAGTTTTTAATAATTTTATAGGTAATAATATAGTACCCATGTTGACTTTTGGAAATAAAATTGTATTTTGACATAACATAGTTATTGCGTTAAACTCTGCAGAAAAGCTTGGTGATTAGAAATCGCCTTCATTTTAAATCCACATATGGATTGGATTTAGATAATCATCTGTAAAGCCATTATTAAACAATCTTCTGATAGGGCAATCTCTGTTAAAGTTGTAATATTGTTATTAAAATAAAATTGGCGTATAAAAACTGTCATTTACAATTTAACTAAACGCAAAACTGGGGAAGCATTTTACAGTTCTGTGGCTTACACATATGTAGTTAAAATGATTAAAATATATTTGATACCATAACCTGTCCTCTTAAGGATCATTTTACCATTAAAAAATATATATATATTTATATATATATATACTGACACAAATAATGCCCACACCGAAAATATTAAGGCTAATATTTTCATGAATAACAAAGCCTAACAAGGTAACCAAGTATTGAGACAGAAAATTAGATAAAAGATAATATTTTTTACTGTATTCTACAGCTGACTTAAAACATGGGTCAAAACCAACCTGGTATCATAACTGATTGTTACAGAAAACAAAAGTTTTATGGGGTTATTTATTAAAGACTCAGTAATTGTGATTAATTGTAATTCAACTTTAGTAATTCAGAACGTAAATGTAATTGAATTTCAGCAGAAAATATGCTTCTAATTTTTATTGTAGTTGGAAAAAATGCCCATCAACGTAATCATAATTGCGTTGTAATTGAACATGGATAATTGAATGCGTAATTGTAATTTTAAAATGTAATTGACTCCAACCCTGATTCAAGCTAAAGTTTACATGCACTAGATTTACAACCTTTTAAAATGATTGCAGTAACAAAGTGGTGAAGGGGTATAGAAGATTCATTGAAAAGATTAAACTAACCTGAAAAAAACCAGCAAGACAAACTGTATTTATTACACAATATTTATTAACAACAATTCTAATTAGAAAATCAACTTTTACACAAGAATGAGAATGAAGGAGATGTAAATAAAGTTTTCTCAGAGATTTCATCATCAGAGTCATCCCTCTGTTTAGTTCCCTCTGTGCAGATGTTGAGCAAAAGATGGAAAGGAGGTCTTGTATCTCAGGGATGAAAGTTATGTAGATTTGTATGGGGGTACCAAGTGTAAAAATGTAGTATAAAAGTTGTAGCTAACACATTTTCATTATTTATCTCACTTTTCTCATATTTAGCACGTTCCTACATTTAACCACTTAGAGGTAAAAAAAAAGCATTAAATCTAAATATTTAAATCTAAATGGTATATGTTATATCTAAATGTTAAATCTATATCTAAATTCAATTCAACTCAACCTTAACTTTAACTTTATTTATATAGCGCAAAATACAACAAAGTCATCTCAAAGCGCCGAACAAAATATAAAGTCCATAGTAAAAAAGAAGAAAGAACCCAACAAGATCCACATGAACAAGCATTTAGCGACAGTGGGAAGAAAAAACTCCCTTTTTTTATAGGAAGAAATCTCCAGCGGAACCAGGTTCAGAGGTGGCAGCCATCCACTTCAACTGGTTGGGTTAGTGAACAGAGGGACAAACAGAATAGGATAGAAGGATAGTCCATCCAAGTGTTCCAGACTAGTTGACTCGCAAAATCTTATATCTAAATGTTAAATCTAAATATTAATTCTAAATTTAAATCTAAATATTAAATCTAAATCTTAAATCTAAATTTAAATAATAAATTTAAATATTAAATCTAAATACTAAAATTAAATCTAAATATTAAATCTAAATATTACATTTAAATCTAAATCTAGTTATTAAATCTAAATATTACATATTAAATCTAAATATTAAATTTAAATCTAAATATTAAATTTAAATCTAAATATTAAATCTATATATTAAATATTAAATCTAAATATTAAATCTATATATTAAATATATATATTAAATCTAAATATTAAATCTAAATTTAAATATTAAATCTAAATTTTGAATCTAAATTTAAATATTAAATCTAAATCTAAATATTAAATCTAAATCTAAATGTAAATAGTATATGTTAAATCTAACTAACTAATCAGTAGTATTTTAACAGCCAATCTTCGGCAAGCCGTCCTGCATTTCCCACATGACTGACTATTTACAAAACACACACCGTCTCCTTCACCTTACTCTACTTTGCCCCACCAAAGCGCCTCTTCCTGCCACAGCTCCCCCTACAGGCTCCACCCGTTACTACATTCATCTGCTCACACCTTTCCCATTCAGTCCATAATCACAGCCAGGCCCCTAAACTCTACAAAAATGACACTAAACGCATAAAACGGCCCAATCCAATCCTCCGTCCACTCCCTTGTTCCTCACAGCCACCCTCAACGCTGAAAATACTGAAACTGGCTCTCCTTAACACCCGTTCACTGAACAATGAAGCACTTATCCTACATGAATTCATAACAGACAATAACCTGGACCTCTGCATCACTGAAACCTGGCATAAACCTCTGGACTATTTCTCACTAAACCAAGCCACTCCCCCAGTTACACTTACATTGAACAGCCCCATCTCACTGGCCGGGGCGGTGGCGTAGCCTCAGTCCATAAAAAAGCCCTCAACATCAGCACCATATCCACAACATCCTTTCAGTCATTCTGAATCCCTTGCTCTACTGGACTGCCACAACTTCACTCAGCAAGTCAACTTCCCCTTACACACCCATGGCCACACCCTAGATTTAGTCTGCTCCACCGGTCTCACCATCCAGTAACTTTCCAGTACTGACCTCTGCATCTCCGCTCATCTGGCTAGCACCATGGACCTCCACCTCCCCCTCCCCACTCTCCACCCCAACGACAAGCAAACCATTTGTTTTAGAAACCTGAAATCCATCTCTCCTCATGATTTTTCCACTTCTCTTCTTAACCTTCTGTCTGCCTCCCCCCCGCTCTCTGACGACCCCACGGACCTTGTTAATCATTACAATAATTGCCTCTCCTCCTGCCTCGACCAACTTGCCCCCTCCAAAACCAAATTAGTCTCATTTACACACACCGCCCCCTGGTACACCCCCGACCTCAGAAAACTAAAAACCCACAAACACCAACTTGAACGTCTCCACATAAAAAAAAGGTTTAACAGTCCATCTCCAAGCCTACTCCGATCACCTTCAACTATACAAAACTGCCCTGAACACCGCCCGCTCTAACTACTACTCTAACCTTAACCTAAATGTTTCACACATATGCTAATTGACCCCACCCCTTGGAATCTCAACCAATACACAAGCAGAAACACACACAGCCGCTCCCACCCGCCTCTTCACCGATGCCTGCCTGGGTGATATGTATGGCTGGTTCTCTCCCGGCGGTGGAGATCGAGTGCATATCACCCAGACAGGCATTGGTGAAAGGGTGTGTGGGAGCGGCTGTGTGTCTCTCTGCTTGTGTAATGGTTTAGGTTACAAGGGGTGGGGTAAATTAGCATATGTGCGAAATATTTAGGTTCAACATTTAGATTTAGATTTAATATTTAGATATAAGATTAAGCATTTAGATATGATATATAACATTTAGATTTAGATTTAAACATTTAGATTTAACATAGGGGTGGGCGATATGGGAAAAATATCATATCACATCATATTTTTTCTTTGTGAAATCACGCTCGCGATTTTATCACGATTTTTTTCACTCAAATCATTTAGACTATTTTAAAGTTATTTTAATAAAACCTTCTTAAAATCATCGCCCTAAATGGAAAAATAGGAATAAAAGATAATTTAGGACAAGGTAATTACAAAACAAGTTATTTTAGTCCCAGTCTTTTTACTTTGTTTAACTAAAGTGGTGTAGCATTAGCATTAGCAACACTTGCTACATAACAAGGCAGCATATCAGTCTAGTGATTTATATTTGTTATTGAGGAAACACAATCATATTAATAAAATCCTACTTTAAGCAGTGTTTGAACGCCTCATTTCACACAGTTTAGACAATCATATTCTTTACAAGATAAAATGTTACTGCTTTGGTTACATTAGGCCTGTGTGATATGGACCAATATTCATCTCTATTTTTTTCCTCAATATGGCAATAGGTGATATAAATTCCATTATTATTATTTTTTTTTAAATAGTTTTACAAGAAAAACAATAATGGGTCATTTTTACACTTGGCACCTCATAGATTTGGGTGGGCAGTAGATAAGCAGTATTGTAGAAAAGGGGTGGGGGTACCACCAGGTGACCAGAACCAGCCCCTCCTCCTCCTCATGCTTAAGGCCAGCTGATTGGTGTAATGTTCTTTTTATGTCCAGAGACGGTTGCTGTACTGCTTTTTGTAGCTGAGAATGTCCTTATTGACATCGTTGCCCCAGAGATGGTCCTTGTTGGTATTTTTGAATCCTTTAGAAAGTTCTGGAGGGTGGAGCGGATGCTTGATAAGAATAAGTGGTTTCCCTCATCAGAGAAATGAACTCCGTCTGGAATAAACAGTGATCGTTTGTAGAATCGCAGGAGAGGATGTTCAACAACGTCTCCTTTGAAACAGACAGACGTCCTCTTGACAAAATGATTGATGGTTTTTCTGTCCCTGATGATCTGGGACAGCTTCCCGTACCTCCAGGATCTGCGTTCATTAATGGAGGAGAAGATGATCTTCATTGCAGGGAATTTAATGTGCAATTTGGTAAAGTCCTCTTTAATAGTGTAGGCCAGACTATTTGCACTGTTTATGCCCAGGTTGTTTCCTCCGGCGTGAACCAGGAGGATGTCAGGGGATCCCTGGGTGGAAAGCTGACCATAAAAACAAGGCAGAACTCCTTCCCACCTCATCCCTCCTTTTCCAAACCAGTGCACATTGGCATCCAGTCCCAAATTATCTCCATAAAACTTTAGTGCAGCCTCCTCGCCCCGCCGGATGTAACTGGAGCCAATTATCCACACTTTGTCCTTTCTCTGTGATCTGTAACATAGACATGGAATCAGGTTAGGATTCATGAAAATAAATACAAAAAAGTACTCATCATTGTCGTTTAGCATGTCCATGTTTTATCATCATATTAGCTGGAAGTGTGTAGTTCCAGTTACGAGTTAAGCCTCACTTCAGATTGAAGATTCTAATTAAAAGTCAGCTCTGAGATTCTTTTTCTCTCCAATGGCTACAGGTCATTACTTCATACAGTATAAACCAGTGGTTCTCAAACTTTTTAGACTCAAGTACCCTTTTCTCTTATTTCTGAATCCAAGTACTCACTTTTATCCGACTATAACATTTTATTCAGAAGTCTGTGAAAAAACAACTATAAAG
Source organism: Gouania willdenowi (assembly GCF_900634775.1). Classification (NCBI taxonomy): domain Eukaryota; kingdom Metazoa; phylum Chordata; class Actinopteri; order Blenniiformes; family Gobiesocidae; genus Gouania; species Gouania willdenowi. The sequence continues at coordinate 24,382,950 of NC_041064.1, forward strand.
CACAATGATGGAAATAATGAGTGATAACACATATTTGAAAGAATCTCATTTTGTAAATAAATAGAATGAAACAGTATTTAGTGCCTCCTGAATAGATTTATTTCTATAGATTTTACCATATACGATCATCTCCCTCATCATGTGGGACCAAGACTGACCCTTGTATTTTCAGTTCATGTTCTAATGATTAGAACATGAACTGAAAATAATAATAATAATAATTAATATTAATAACTAATAATAACCATTCAATATCATTTCTTACATCATTTTGTGTCTTTTTAGTGTCTATTTTGTTGTTGTTTGTCTGTTATTTTTTTATTATTCACTATATTTTTCTCTTATTTTGTGTGTCTTTCAGTGTTGGTAACGTTACTTTAAAAAAGTAATATTATATAGTAATTATAACTATTAATATTAGTTATAGTTATTGACTACTTGATCCAAAAAGTAACTGAGTTAGTAACTTAATTACTCGATAATAAAAGTAACTCATTAACAAGGAAAGTAACTATTTGCGATACTTAAAAAAAAAAAAGAATCGTGTGTCATTGTGAGGTGCTTCATTAAATTCTAGTTACTTACAACGGATGTGGACAAAGTCTTCACTCCTGGATATAAAGTACACTTCACATGCACGTTCTTGCCTTTGACCACAATTAAATTAAAGTAGTATTTGTATCGCCACCTTAAAAATAACAACTTTTCATCGTAATGCTCCACGTTCGCCATCTCTGCTTCTTCATCAAATCTGTAGTGGTTGTGTGTGTGCTGCCACATGTGTAAAAACACTGTCTCTGATTGGCTGCCATGAAACATGACGCCGTCTTAGCCAATCATAATCGCTCACCTTGTTTTTAACCCACCTCCTCACTATAGCTGCATATGAAGCCAGGGGATCTTTCTGATCACAGTTTATTCAATCAATACATGTAACTCACCGCATTTAATGTTCATTAACATTAACGGAGTTGTAATGGCGTAAAAAGTTTATCAGTTAGATTACCCTGTTACTGAAAAACAAACGCCGTTATTTTAAACGCCGTTATTTCAAACACTGGTGTATTTGTTGTTGTTTTGTGTGTTAGCTGGTAATAGTAAGTCATTTTCTCTCTTAGTGTGTGTGTGTTTGTTTGTCCTTTTGTATATTTTTCTCATATTTTGTGTGTTTTTAATGTCGTTTTGTGAATTTCCGGTAAATATTAGTATGATAATTTTTAACTATAAATAAACCTCTAAATAAACCTTCTATTGTTAATTTTACTCTATCTCTCTCAAGTACTCCCTGTAGTGCCATTGCCTACCCCCTAGGGGTACACGTACCCCCCATTTGAGAAACACTGGTATAAACCATACGTTTTCATTATTTCTCCAACATGTGGAGTCTTTCTGATTGACATAAAACTACTACAAAACATTTGGAAGTGAGGCAGGACCATTTTCTAAATAAATATTTACAAAATTAAGAAGGAAATAGCTATAAATATTTGATTTTAGCCCCTCCCAAAAAATAAATCTAAATAAAAAAAACGAATTCATAAAAAATGTCTTACCTTTCAAGCTGATGCTGCTGGGCCGTCATTTTTTCATCCAGTTCGTCCAGTTTCCTGTTTCCACTGGTAGAAATGTGGTTTCACCACAAGATGTCGTCTGATCAACACAGTTGTAGAAAATTTGTTTGAAGAGCTCCACAAAAATGGTGCTGTTACTCACAGAGATGATGAGCAACTGAATATAAAAGTGGACTGTTAGTAATGGACAGTTAGGCTTGTTCCCCAGGCAACCCAACCTCTCATCTGATTGGTCAACACAGTTTTTTCAGCTCAACAATTGCGTTTAAAGGAAAACAAAACATTTCAGAAAACAAAATGACAAATAATTCATTTTCAACAAACAAACAAACAAAGCAGTTATTGCGATTTTACAAAGAAAAACATTTTTTTGGAGGGGAACAATAAGGAAAAAAAAAAAAAAAATCACAATTTTTTTTTTCTTTTTTTTTTCATTCAGACCATTTAGACTATTTTAAAGTTATTTATCAATAAAACAAACTATTTCACCAACTTTAAATATTGCCCTAAATGGAAAAATTGGATACAAGATAATAAAAAATGATGTAAGCAATTTATCAAACTGGTTCTATGTACAATTTAAATCAAACAAAAATGTCGACAAGTTATTTTTAGTGACAGAGCCTTTTTACTTAGTTTAACTAAAGAAGTGTAGCATTAGCAACACTTGCTACATAACAAGGCAGCAAATCAGTGATTTTTTTATTTTTATTTTTTTGTTGAGGTAACACTCATGTTAATAAAATCCTACTTTAAGCCGTGTTTCAGACCCCTCATTTCCCACAGTTTGGACAATTACATGCTTTACAAGATAAAACATTACTGCTTTGTTTACATTAGGTCTGGGTGACATAGACCAATATTCATATCTCTATATTTTTCCTCAAAATGGTGATAGATGATAGATGATAGATGATATTTTTTCAATATAGTTTTACAAGAGAAACAATAATGGGTGAAAGTCAGTGGATAAAAATGTCACAAAAAGCCTTTTATTAACCACTAGCAGCACAATATCAACATTTTGTGTCACTTTTGATTTTTTCCTTCATTAAGGCTGAAATGTATGATTTAATACTGTAGTGTTGCTAAACCACATTCAGAACGTTGTCTCTTTAAGAAGTGTGTAAACAGTCCCAGAACCCATAAACAAGCCAGAACAAATGTAGTATATACAATGTAGTGAATGAGTGTGTGTCAGGGTCATTATACTTTTTGAAATGTAATTTGTTTTTATTTGATTTGAGTTTTTCAGGATTTTTATTTTTTTAAGTTAGTTTGTTTAACTAACTAATTAAATAAAAAGGGAGCGACAAAGGAAGCGGAAAATGAACATATATCATTTAAGACCTCGTTTACAAAATATGGACTTTTTCAAGATTTGGAAATTATCAAGGTGTGGTCCGTTCCCAATCAAGCCTTCCCCACTATCTGACTGCTTGTACACAGAATGATTGTTGGTTTATTGTCAAGAGAATCAGTGAACATAAAAGCTCCATCAGATGTGCCAATCCTAACTACTTGTAACCAGTGGCCAGTAATTTAATGCTGTTTCACACCTTATCTCTTCTGTCATTTCCAGGGAATTCAGCATGTACTGTTGTCAAGAGGATGAGACACTGACAAAAATAACTATTTTGGATTCACACTCTAGACTATCAACACCCAAAGAGCTTAAATATAGATTTTGATATGATTTAATATAGTATGGATTCTTGTAGATTAGCCATGGTTTTAGACACTGCATATTGACCGTCTGCCTGATGTGTATGCAGTGTCCTCATCCTTTCATGCCAAGTATTTGTTCTCACACTGTTTATATATTTGTGTATATAATTAGTTTTCTCACTACAAACTCCTCATTCTACTTCTGAACTACATCTCCCACATGATCAATAGTGGTGTAGCAAACATGTGACTGATTGCCTTTATTAGATAAGCCTGTTCATTGTACCCATGCATTTTTACATGTATATTACAAACACATTTTGGCAAATATAACCAAAGGAAAAAAAAATGAACAAATATTGTCAGTAAGGAATAATGACACACAGCAGCTTAAGGACACAGCAGGTTATTTTAATTAACTTTACTTTGCAACATTCAAGACAAAAGACAAATCTTTCATATTACAATAAACTGTGTGTGTGTGTGTGTGTGTGTGTGTGTGTGTGTGTGTGTGTGTGTGTGTGTGTGTGTGTGTGTGTGTGTGTGTGTGTGTGCGTGTGTGTGTGTGTGTGTGTGTGTGTGTGTGTGTGTGTGTGTGTGTGTGTGTGTGTGTGTGTGTGTGTGTGTGTGTAGGCCTCATGTGCAGTGTGTGCACCCCACACATCCAACTATTCACCCCAGTTAGGTATGGGGTGCTGAATGTAAAGACTCGATCACTTTTTCATAGCCAACATATTTTAAACATTTAGCTGACTTTCCTCACATTTAGCAATTTTTTTCTTTTATTTGAGACAGAAATTAATGAAAAACAGCATGTTCTATATCATTGTTAAAAAGTGTACTGATGGAAAACTAATCTAAATGTAAATATTAAATTTGAATGTAAATATTAAATCCTAATGTTAAATCTGAATCTAAAACCCACACTTCACACACCGACCGATTTACATTTGGATTTAACATTAAGGCTTCCTCAGAGCCAGAGCGTTTGGGCTCTTTTTACGGTAGCTTTGGCTTCCTCCACCAAAGCCGGTACTCGGCTGCCACTTGGCCACCACCCTGTGAGCATCGGCTTCAGCTCTTGGTGACATCATCGACTAGTTGACGTCGACTCGTATGCACATGAAGTCGACTTTTCAAGTTATGAAGTTGTTCAACCCCTAGTACATATATGTATAGACATTATATACGTAGACGCCACATCGACTGTAGAGGGACACGTCTACAGCGCCGCCATCTTGGAACGGTGCTGGTGGAGGCAGCGGTGCATGGACATGTAAGAAATAATATATTGTTAGCAGATTATTATTATTGTTATTGTATTGGTTCTTTTTTCAAACATAAAATTTAAGAGTAGATGTTGCTCTTTACATTTTTTAGCTTTACAGTTTCGGGGACGTCTCTCACCTTCCTCAGAAGCATCTCACTGACAGTGTGTGAGCTACTCCCCCGCTGACTACTTTTTCACCGAAACTGTAAAGCTAAAAAAGGTAAAGAGCAACATCTACTCTTGAATTTAATGTCTGAAAAAAAAACAAAATAAGTCTATAGTAATAAAAAAACATGATGAACGTATTTGAGCTATCTAATAAAGCTAATAATAGGCCTAATTATAATGATGGGATTATTTTTGTTGTTGACAATTCTTTATCTCTGGCTACATTGCTCACATGTTTAAAGTTTCCCAAAGACAGTGGTTTAAGGAGACAATGGGAACGGGCAGTGAAACGGGAAGATTTTGTGGCAACTGAGAGGTCCATGCTTTGCAGTGAGCATTTCAACACAGATGACCTTGACAGGACAGGGAAAACTGTTCAGCTGAGACAGGGAGTCAAATACTAAATACTCATGTAGATAGTTTGATTGTTTATGTTCTTGTTCCTTGAATGTTTCAGTTCTTTGGCAACAATAATAATAAAGATGATGATGATAGGGACATAATATTATTAGTGACAGTAATAATAATAATAATAATAATAATAATAATAATAATAATAATAATAATAGTAATGGTTATAATAATAATAATAATGGTAAATGGACTTGACTTTATATAGCGCTTTTATCACCACACTGAAGCAGTCTCAAAGCGCTTTACATATCAGCTCATTCACCCAATCACTCTCACATTCACACACCAATGGGACAGGACTGCCATGCAAGGCGCTAGTCAACCATTGGGAGCAACTTAGGGTTCAGTGTCTTGCCCAAGGACACTTCAACACATAGTCAGGTACTGGGCTTGAACCCCCAACCTCTCGATCAGAAGACGACCTGCTACCACCTGAGCCACGGTCGCCCTTATAATAATAATAATAATAATAATAATAATAATAATAATAATAATAATAATAATAATGATACAATGAGGATACCAGTCACTATAATTTAAAAAATTAATAAAAATAACAATACATCAATATGAGAATATAATGATAATTAGATGAAAAGCAATAACAAAAATAATACAGTAGTAGTACATCTATACAATAATAATATTTGTCAAATGCAATGTATGCAATGTTATCAATAAAAACCTGACCACTTTTGAACGTTTTCTGGGTTCCTTTTGTTTTATTTAAGTCTATCTATCTATCTATCTATCTATCTATCTATCTATGTTGTGTAAGCACATCATTCCTCTATAGATGTAATGTCCTGTACGAGAAATTGCCACCGTTCCAAAACGGTCACCCTGTCAGGTTCTGTTTAGTTTTCTTTGTGTTTAGCTCTTGTGGTTCTTTTAGTTATTTAGTCTTAGTTTATTCTGATTTTCGAGTATCTCCTGTGTTTACTCTTGTCTTTGTGTTTCCAGGTATTCCTGCTCATGTCTTCACCTCCCGGTGATGTCAGTGTGTTTGGGTTCTGACTTCATGTTTTCCACCCAGGTGTGGCCCATTCCCAATCAAGCTTCCTGAAGTCTGCTATCATCTCCACTGTCTTTAAAGCGTTGAGCTTCATAAAGAGTACATTTGGTAAATTATGGACAGCATCTTACATAGAATTAAGTGCAAAAAGAAAATGTATTGCTGAAATTCTACCAGAGAATTTAGGTTGTGGATGAGCTCATGTGCATTCAAGAAAGAACATTAATGAATATCAACAATGTGTACATGCTGGTGTTCAAGGTTTTCCATTTAATAGAAACTCAAAAATTACATTTCCATTACAGTTACACACAAAAAGCCATGACTGTAAAAAAAAGAAAGAAAAAAAGAGCAATTCTAACTGGCTTTGGCATTAATAAACACAAAATATAATTATGTTTTAACAAAATGGTAAATATAAGCACATCTTAATGTTGTACAATTTTAATGACAAATGCAATTAAGCAAATAACTGGAGCTTTCGTGTAAAGGTGACACTCTTCAACAAGAAAAAGGATTGAAATAAAACCTCATGTAAAAAAGACCCTAACCTCATATAGACACAATAACTGTTTCAATACATCCCAACAATCAGTGCATCTAGAATTGATTATTGCCACCAAACATATTGCAATACAAAGGTTTTAAATGCATTAAATGACTTTATCTTGGCAGAACAACCTTTTTAAGTGTTTGGATATTTCCTTCATCTTCAACCCGTACACTATTGGGTTAAAGAGGGGATGATACAAAATGTCTTGAAGTAGTTGTAGCTTGTAGTTTTAATATTTTAGTTCATTTTTTGCAGGCACCTTTTTTGTCCGTCAAATGTATTTAAAATAAACTAAAATTAAAGTCATTTCAATCAAGTGGGGTGGTTCTAACCATGGTTCCACTATTCTTCTGGCTATTGGTGACCCCAGTTACCAATGGGACCACTGGACTCAGTCAATGAATATGAGTGATGTCCTTGATATAAATTGGGATTTTTGCTTATCGAGATGGTGGTAGAGGTTTTGATGTTTGATGATTCATGTTTATCTTTTTTTAAATTGTGTTTTTTATTTTTCCGAGTAAAGTTGATAAATGTTTTGTTCATTTCTTTAGACGTTGATACCTGAACAAATAGAGATAAAGCAGGATATATTAGTCTAGAGATACCTTCAGCTTTCATTAAGAGAATTCTTCCAAACATTGTCAAATCACGTTGGAGCCACATGTTCATAATATTTTGTGTTTTCTTAAGTCGGGGAAGAAAGTTTTGTTGTTGTCTAGTTATGACGTTTTATGTGATTGACAGTTTTCTTGAATGGTATATTGCATACATTCTCACTATCTGTATCATGTATGGATAATATTTCACATTTACCTATGTTGAGTTGTATGCCAGATGCTTTGGAAAATGTTTTAATTAATTGTATTGCTGGTTCAATGTGGTGTTTATCTTTTAAAAACAAAACCGTATCATCCACCAATTGCGTAATTCAAATTTCTCCTTTAATTATCGATAAACCTTTAATTTCAGAGCTGTTTAAAATTTGTAATGAAAGGAATTCTGTTGCGATTAGTAAAAGAATTGGTGAAATTGGACAACCTTGACGAACAGATCTATTAACAGGGAATCTTTTGGAAGTGCTCGGGTAAATCATTAAGTTACTATTGTTATCTTTGTAAAGCATTTTAACAATTGAAATGAAACTTCCCCCAAAACCCATGAGATCTAAAATCTTGTATATAAATGGATGTTCCAGAGTGTCAAATGCTTTGTAGAAGTCTAGAAAAACTATAACTACCTCTGAGTCCACATGTTCAGAATAATCAAGCAAATCCAAGATTAGTCTAATGTTATTACTTATGTGTTGATTTGACATAAAACCTGTCTGTGTTTCATTCATGATTTCGCCAAGATCTCTTTTTATGTGTCTGGCAAAAGCAAGTGAGAATTATGTATAATCAATATTTAGGAGAGTAATTGGCCTCCAATGTTCTATGCATAAAGAATCATTGTTTGGTTTGGGAATCAAGCTTATTAATCCTTGTTTCAGAGTGGCTGTCATTTCTTGATTAGCAATGCAATCTTTGTACATATTCATTCATGGGAATTCAATAATCTCCCAGAAAAATAGATAAAACTCTGTGACTAAACCATCAATTCCATGATATTTACCTTTTTTCTAATGTTTTAGGGCTTCAATAAGTTCAAAGTTCGAGAGGTTTATCACAATTCTTCTTGAAATGATCTGAAATAGTAGGGATAAATTCTTTGATTGTATTAAAAAATTCCTCACAGTGTTCTGAATTGAATTTAGATTCATATATTTTTTTTATATAATGAACAAACATATTCTGAAATTTCTTTCGGATTAGTGTTTAAGTTGTCGTTTATTTTTAGTGCCGACATATTCATTCTTTTTTATTACGTTTTTCAAGTGCAAAGAAATAAGTCAAATTTTGTTCTCCATTTTTCAGCCATTTAGCTCTAGATCGTTTATAATTTGACTGCATCATTATATAATTTATCTATTTCTTTTTAGAGTTGTATTATTTTTGTTTGCTCACTTATAGAAAGATTCTCTTTATTTAATAAGGGCTTTAAACTATTCATAACTCCTCTTTCTTTTGCATTGTTAATTTTCTTTATTTCTTTGCTACGATGAATAGCAGTTTCTCTAATTTTGAATTTGAAATACTCCCATTTTTGAATATTATTTAACTTTTCATTATTGAAAATATTTAGTGCATTTTGTTTCACAAAGTGTTGAAAGATTGTATCTTTAAGTAAGTTTTTATTTAGCTTCCAGTATCCTCTTAGATTATTATTGTTATCTTTGGAACCAGAAACGAGAATCAAAATCATTTTGTGATCAGATAATGGAGCATGTAAATGTGAAACCTCAGATATAAATTGTATACAAGATGAAGATGTTAACCATGAGTCTATTCTAGAGTGTTGAGTGCGTCTAGCATTACACCAGGTAAATTCCTTACAGCGAGGGTTAAAAAACTCAATGTCATTCACGATGTCTGTCACAAGAAGTTTTTCAGTTCGGTAAGATGTAGCTTTAAAACAGAAGCTTTGAGAGTTTTTTTCCAGGATTCTATCTATTGAATCATTTGGAGCATCATTATAGTCACCTCCAATAATTAGTTGTGCATCTTTATGTTTTTTTTGTCGATACTCAATTTTGGAATAAATCTGATAAAACATATTTTTAGCTTGAGTTACTCCATTGTGACCATATACATTGCATAGTATGAAAAGAGAATTGTCTAGTTTGAATACAGTTATAATCCATCTGCCATTTTTTGCCATGAGTTTCCAAGACATTACCAGTAAATTTATTAAACAAGAGACATTCCTGCTGGGATCACGTGATCCCTCGACTGCGATGCCAGCGTAGTGTCTATCTCTGCTTAGCATAGTCATTTTTTTTCAATAATCCGATATTATACAACAAATACTTCAACGTCCATCTCATCATGAGTACTTCCTCAACCAAAGACGCTCGAAAAGGGAGGCTGAACAGTCGCCTATAAAGAAAAACTTCAAAGAATCTGCCATCTCGAAGTAAGAACTGGATGCAGCCATTGCTAACGGCATTAAGCTAGCGCTTGAAGATCAACGCGGTGTACTGGATTCAGCTGTTGCCTCCGCCATTAGGGATGCTGTGGATTTGATCCTGGTACCAGCTTTACATGACATGCGAACAGAAATACAAAAGACTGCTGAAGCCGTGAATGGCATTACCAATGAACTCTATTAAGTGAGCAAGTCTGCTAAGAGGACCCAGGACCTAATGGATGCTGTGCAGGCCGCGGCATGGGAATATAGGCGTTTGCTTAGCGAGCTAAAGTCACAGCTTGACCTCCTTACCACAAAGTTGACGGACCTGGAGGACAGGGGGCGAAGGAATAACATAAGGCTGGTCGGCTTACCAGAATCAGTGGAGGGTTCAGATGCAGTTGGCTACCTGAAAAAGAATCTATCTAAATGGATCCCTTCGTTGGATGGCAGTGACATCGATATTGAACGGGCGCATCGGGTATATGACGGAGGCCAGGCTAATTCCAACAAACCACGAACTCTCATCTTCAGACTGCTCTGTTGGCAGGACAGAGCGGCAATCATTAACGGTGCACGGAATGTCTTCCCAGTGAAGTATAAATCCAACGGAGCCACCCCGAAAACAACCGCTGGCTCCACTACTCTTCTGTTTTTCCCCGACTTCAGCCCAGTAACGACAGCCAGGAGGAAGAGCTGCAGCTCTGTCCTGAAGAAGGCTAAAGAAATGGGTCTGGAGCCGTTCCTCGTTCCTCGTGAGAAGAGGATGTTCGACTCTCCCCAAATGGCTGAAGACTTCCTCAACTCTCTCCAAAGGAGAACCCCTGTTGCAGCGGAGTGCGAGAGTGAAGCAGTCACCATGGTAACAATCCCAGGCCTATTAACAGTGGCCCACGCGGATCTCCAGGATGACAGAGAGGGTAACCTGATGGACATGGATGGATGAGTCTTCGAATCTTACCTGACAAATAAGTTCTTAAAGTTTAAGCAGTTAGTGTTTAAGCAGTTTTTTATTTTTATTTTTTTGGTGAGCGGGTAACATTGGAAATTGTATTATTTAATTGGCAATATTAAATATATATTTGCCAGTCCAGTACTTATGTTCTTCTAAACGGGCTTTATTGATGGGTTAGCATTAACGTACAATCCAGATTGACTTTGCTGGTTCTAGTATTGTCGAATGTATTTATTTTTTGTGTTTAAATGACTGTGTGACTATCTGGCACAATTTGTTGAGTTTATGTTCTTGCAGACCAACAGTTTTTTTTTTTTTTGTACGGTCTGTTAGTTTTTGTATATAGTTTACCCCACCCCCTCCTCTTTACAGACATATTTTTACTCTATATTGTCATGAGTCTGCTTAGTTAGTTATGGTTTACCTCCTTATTCACTCCCTGTTCCTTGATTTTTGCCTGTTCCTGTCCATGTTTTCCTGCCTGCCCAGTTTTCCTGCTCTCCACAGCTGCTCCTCATTCCCTCGTCAAGTTGGAGGAGGTTACTTATACTCCCTCTGTTCTGTCAGTCTCTTGCTAGATGGTCAACCTGTTAAGAGAGACTTCAAACTCCTAGAAAGTATTGAGAGTTCCTGAGTTTGATTATTAAAGTGGGGAATTGAGAGTTCCTGTTTTTGATTATTAAGTGTGGAGTCTGAGTTCTTTATTAAGTGACAAATCCGAGTGGGGAATATTTCAGTTATCTTCCTGGTTTTGTGTGGGACCCGTTTATTCAATCTTATTTAGATATTTCAGTATCTGTCTACTCCTTCCTGCGTTGCATTTGAGTTCTTCTGTATACCTGTGACAAATATTACAGCAATATTTGGACAAATATACAGCATTTGGCAGGGCGATTACAGTTAAACTTCATCTTACGTTAGCACTAATACATCTTGGTAGCTGAATAATTTGTGTACTTGTGTATTAAATCTATTATCACTTAATGTGAAAAACTCGTGTCCTTGAGTACTTACACCATAGAAAGACACGTCACTGGAAATGATGGGAAAGGAAGACTTGCTTTTGCCCGTGTTAACAATCTTAATCATAAATTAGCTTTTACATCCATATATTGTCCAAATGAGCCTGATAGAGACCTTTTTAATTTCATTGGAAACACACTATTAGAACAAAATGATTGTTCCCTTGTAGTGGGGGGCGATTTGAATGCAGTCCTTAATCCATCTCTTGACAGATCAAATTCAGATGCTACTGCCAATCTATCATCTAACCTGCTGAAAACACTTATTAAAGATATTGCTTTGCATGATCTTTGTCATATACAAAATGCTAATGCAAGAGATTATACATTTTTCTCTGCTAGACACAAGACATTCTCCCGGATAGATTATATTTTTCTCAACCCAGCTTTAATTACAGAATAATACAAATTAACACAAATATATTCATCACTATTTTACCGAGACCACTGTCCGATCACTCTGCACTACTGTGCAACATTGATTTACCCAATATTAAAATAAAAGCACCAAGGTGGCGACTAAATATGTCCTTACTAATTGATAGATAGATAGATAGATAGATAGATAGATAGATACTTTATTCATCTCCAAGAGAAATTCACAGTTCCAGCAGCTTACAGGTATGGGAACACAGGGGCATGCAGGGAAAGTACAATGTAAAAATTTAAAAATTTAAAACAGTGCAAAATAAATACTAAGGTAAAATATAATGGTATAAAAACGAAATAGTGTCTGCCAGTCCAGTTCAAGTGCAGTTGTGCAGATGACAGTGTGCAAGATACAGTTGCGTAATGGTCAGTTTGTACATACTTAGAGTCCAACTTGTAGATGTGTGTGTGTGTGTGTGATAAAGTGCGTGTGTGACAGAGGGTGCATGGTGTGATTAGCATTAAGTCCAGTGTTCTATGGTTGATTTTATCGCCCCCCCCCCCAGAGTTGTTAAAGAGCCGCATGGCGTGGGGGAGGAACGATTTCCTCAGTCTGTCAGTGGAGCAGGACAATGACAGCAGTCTGTCACTGAAGCTGCCCTCTGCCTGGAGATGGCGCTGTGCAGTGGATGGTGTGGATTGTCTATGATGGACAGTAGCCTGTTCAGAGTCCGTTTCTCTGCCACAGATGTAAGGCTGTCCAGCTCTGTGCCAACAACAGAACCTGCCTTCCTCACCAGTTTGTCCAGGCGTCCAGCGTCCTTCTTCTTGAGGCTGCCCCCCCAACACACCACTGCATACATGAGGGTGCTCGCTACTACAGACTGGTAGAAGATCTGTAGCAGCCTCTGGCAGATGTTGAAGGACGCCAGCCTTCTGAGGAAGTACAGACGGCTCTGTCCTTTCCTGCACAGGGCCTCTGTGTTGGCAATCCAGTCCAGTTTGTCATCCAGCTGCACTCCCAGGTATTTGTAAGTGTGAACCACCTCCACACAGTCACCTTTGATGTTGACAGGCTCAAGGTGCGGCCTGGTTCTCCTAAAGTCCACCACCATCTCCTTGGTCTTGGTGGCGTTGAGGAGCAGGTGGTTAGAGTCGCACTACGTGACGAAATCCTGGATCAGTTCCCTGTATTCCTCCTCCTGTCCACTCTTGATACAGCCAACGATGGCTGTGTCGTCCGCGAACTTCTGCACGTGGTAGAGCTCCGAGTTGTACTGGAAGTCGGACGTGTACAGGGTGAACAGGACCGGAGAGAGCACAGTTCCCTGCGGTGCTCCAGTGTTGCTGGTAACAGTGTCGGACCTGCAGTCCCCCAGTCGGACGTACTGAGGTCTGCCAGTCAGATAGTCTGTAATCCATGCCACCAGGTCTGATCCTACTCCCATCTCTGTCAGTTTGTGCCTGAGGAGCAGAGGCTGGATGGTGTTAAAGGCGCTGGAGAAGTCCAAAAATGTAATCCTCACAGCACCACTGCCTCTGTCCAGGTGAGAAAGAGAACGGTGAAGCAAGAAGATGATGGCATCCTCTACTCCAACCTTCTCCCTGTAAGCAAACTGCAGAGGGTCGAGAGCGTGGTGGGTCTGTGGCCTCAGGTGATGGAGCAGCAGCCGTTCCATGGTCTTCATCACGTGGGACGTCAGGGCGACCGGCCTGAAGTCGTTCAGCTCCCCAGCATGTGGTTTCTTGGGGACTGGAATGATGCAGGATGTCTTCCACAGCTGGGGGACCCTCCCCTGTCCCAGGCTCAGGTTGAAGATACGCTGTAGGGGGTGTCCCAGTTCCTGCGCACAGGTCTTCAGTAGTCTGGGGGAGACTCCATCTGGACCTGTAGCTGTGCCAGGGCGTAGCCTCCTCAGCTCTCCACATACCTGAGCTGCTGTGATGGTGGGTGGTGTGAGCGGGGGGGGGGGAGGTGTCCTCTTCTGTGCTGGAGATGGCTTGTGGGGTTGGGTGGGTGGGGGTTGCTGTGCTCGTAGGTGCAGGGAGATCAAACCTATTAAAAAACTGGTTTAACTGGTTTGCCCTTCCCACATCAGCCTCAATGGGGGCTCCTTTCTTTGAGCTGCAGCCAGTGATGGTCTTCATCCCCTCCCATACCTCCCTCATGCTGTTGTTCTGCATCCTCTGTTCTATTTTCCTTCTGTATTGCTCCTTCCCCTCTCTGAGCTGGACTCTGAGTTCCTTCTGTATCCGCTTGAGCTCCTGTGTGTCACCATCTCTGAAGGCCTTCTTCTTCTGGTTCAGGAGGCCTTTGATGTCACTGGTTATCCAGGGCTTGTTGTTAGCGAAGCAGCGCACAGATCTTACTGGAACAACAACGTCCATACAGAAGTTTATATAGTCCGTAGTGCAGTCAACCATCTCCTCCATGTTGTCATTGTGAGACTCCTGCAATGCATCCCAGTCAGTGGTCTCAAAGCAGTCTTTCAGAGCCTGCTCAGCTTCAGGAGACCACTTCCTGAATGAGCGTGTGATTATTTGTGACCTCCTCACTTTTGGTGTGTAGTGAGGTTTGATCAGGACGAGATTGTGGCCTGCTTTCCCCAGTGCAGGCAGGGGGATGATAATTAACTCAGGATTTATCAGTTCACTTAAAACCCAATTAAAATAGTTTTTGGACATTAATGCACAAAAGTGCTCTAACCCACAGATATTATGGGAGGCCACAAAGTGTTTTATTCGTGTTTCTGTATCTCATTCTCTTCAACTCTAGCAAAGACAAGAGTTCGACAAATAACAAATCTTGAAAACAAAATACAATCAATAGAGACTTTACAAAAAAATAACTTCACAGAGATTCAGGCCAAACTACTGACATCGCTAAAAAATCGATACAGGACTTTAAAACACATTTCTCACTTACTGCTTTTACTTACTTTGTTTATTTTCAGCTAAGATCAGCCCTAAAAGCTTATGGAGTTCCCTGGAACTCTCTTTAGGCACATCCCATGCTAAAATTGATCTCTAAGTTACTGGATAGACCCTCTGTTTCTTTAATATACCATGAACTGATAGAGCATAGCGCTAAAGTTCTACCAACTGAGTCCATGTGGAATAAGGAACTGGGCAGTTTAGATTGGAGGAAGATCTGGTGCAACCTCACTTCACCTTCCAAAAATCTAGCGCAATAACTAATTCACTTCAATGCCATACATAGAGCTTACATTACAGCCTATAAGAGATTCCAAATGAAATTACAATCTACAAAAAACTGCCATATATGTGGAACTGCGTCACTTGGGACATTCTTACACATGTTTTGGGATTGTCAAATCATTTCTGAATTCTGGTCTCATGTAAACTCTGTTAGCAGACGTACTGAACATTTTTTACATTTTTAATCCCACATTTTGTCTCCTTAATTATCATTCTGATGTAACTTTAACACAAATTAAGCTCAAATTGGTGTTTGCAGGTTTTACCTCTGCGAAAAAAGAAAAAAAAAAACTATATTAAAACATAGGTTTACTCCAGGTATGTGCATGAAATAATTTTGGTCTCAAAGCCTGATCAATATTATCAACCTCGAACATACGACTGCACGTCTTAACAAGGCTCGACCAGCGACTGTTCAAGCATGGAACTCTATTTCATCCAAGTTCATCTCTTGGACCAGAGACAATGATGAGGCTATCACTGAACTTTATCTGATTAAGGTGCATTACCGCCATCCACTGGTTACAAAACTGACCGAAAGACTGATTTTTATTAGGCCGGACTACCGAACTCAAACACTACTCACTTTGTTTTTTTGTTTTTTTTTAAATGGAGCCCAGGGGCCCACCTCTATTTCTGTAAATTTCCAACTTTATGGGGAAATAGTTGTGTGATATATCGTTTCAAAGGCAATTCAATGTTGCACAATTTGATTTGTTTTATTCGGTGGAACTGAGTCATTTGACTGAATTCTCAGGAACGTGGTACGTGCTATTCTGCACTGAGATGTTCCGCAGGCCCAGCCATAGTTAATCCGAAGTTGTTCATCAACATTACACATTATGTCTTCTCTCACCATCCATCATAACACTGATTGTATCTCTTTGAATTACTGTAAACAAATATTGATAGTTATTTTCTTCTTCTTTTATTGTTTTGTTTCTTGATATAATTTTATAATTAAATGTTTTTATCAACAATAAATAAACTTACACTAAACTAAAAGTAAATAGTAATGACAAATCATTATTAGTTTATATATAAATCTTCATGAAATAATGAGGTGGGGGTTTTGGCCCTATTGTTCCCGTAAGGATTTATTATTATTATTATTATTATTATTACGTTTTCTCACACTTTACTTGGATTTTTTAGTCCAAAATGGGGACATTCAAATGTAAATGGTTTATTTCACCTGTTTGAGGCTAAAAGTTGATATTAATGACTCCAAAGACATTTCTTGAACAAATTAGTAACTAAGTTTTATGATTCACGTGTGTTTTATGCTTAAGTTTGATCATAATTTATACCTTTTTTATGTTTTGCTTCAATGTCCAACAAGTTACAGTTTTTTACGATTGAATAAACACAATTTTGATTGTTTTGTTTTGTTTAGCAAAACCCAACACACGAATAGCCCAACCACATACCCAATTAGCAAAACAACTTAACTCCTTTGCAAAATGAACCGCTCTTGTAAAAACTATACACTAACTTATCAAAACCATATTTTTTTACCAAATGAAACACACACGTTGCATATGACTTAACTCTGTTTGCACCAGTTACACTCTGCTGTTGAAAACCTTAAACACTTTGGGCTAATTCTGCTTCTAAGTGCATAGAGTAGTATGGGTGAAGCACACAGTGAATTTGCAAAGAATCGCTCGGATTTGCACAACTGTCAACACAATGTCTGCTCACACTTTTTGCAAAACAATACACACAGTGAACACTTGTATGCATTACTGTAGACACCACACAGGACACAAGACTAATGCTGTTGACAATGTTATTTATTTTTTTCCATATACTCAAGCCAACATGGCGAAAAAAGAAAACATTTCCCAGTTTTCATGAACATAACATTTTATCCTGTACAAAAAAAGAACCCCCCCAAAAAAGAAAACACAGCACATAAATTGCTACTGTTGGTTTCTTCTCCTAGCTGGATCTGGCCAGAGAATTTCATCCACATCACAGGCGATATCCTCATTTGCAAGACAGCGGGGAAAGAATCGCCGTGCGTGCCGTATCCACCCCTGTATGGCTGTGGCCTCAATCTGGTCACAGGCCTCCTCCATGGCCTGAATGAGGGCTACCCGAGCCAGGGGGTGCAGATCGTAAACCTTCCACCGCCATGCCGAGAAGAATTCTTCAATTGGGTTAAGAAATGGAGAATATGGTGGCAGGAAAAGGACTGTGAAATGTGGGTGCTGCGTAAACCAGTTCTGAACCAGAGCAGAGCGGTGGAATGAAACATTGTCCCAGGTGACAATGTATTGGATCTGCATGTTATTTATGATTGTGAGGTTGTATACTCTGTCCAAAAATGTAAGGATGTGAGGTGTTTTATACGGACCCATGTTGGCATGGCGGTGGAGGACCCCATTCTGGGTGATTGCCGCGCAATGGGTGATGTTACCGCCACGTTGCCCCGGGACACTAATAATTGCCCTCTGGCCAATTACATTTCTTCCCCTCCTTCTGACCTTTGAGAGGTTGAACCCCGCCTCGTCTATGTAGATGAACTCATGCTGAATGGCCTCAGCATCCATTTGTAAAACTCTCTGAAATACAGTGAAAGACAAGATTGTGTAGTTCAGCATAGATTTAGTATACAGTACATTTACATGTAAAAAAAGGTTATGTGTGCAGTATGCAACATCAGAGTGCTAAAGTGAACAATACATACCTCCACATACTCACGCCACAGCTGTTTGACCCTCTCTGAGTTCCTCTCAAAAGGCACTCGGTACAACTGTTTCATTTGTACCTGATGTGCCTTCAGGATACGAGCTATGGTGGACAGAGACCTGATTCACATTATAAAAGATGATTTGGTCTTCAATAATATTGGCCTGGTGTAGGAAGATGAGATGAGTTATTATTAATGGGTTATATAACTAAGAATATTAATTATGATTATTAATATTACTTCAAATTTGCGGGGTGCCACTCCTTTTAACAGGAGAAATATGTCTAAGTTTTTAGACTAAACTCATCAATGTGAAACCAGGGAAAAGTGAATTCTACCAGACATCTACACCATAACCACAGCTTTAATGAATCAGAGGAATCAAATATTATGTTCAACCTTTTATTCAAAAGTCAACAATTAACACAGTCAAAATATCAATTGAAATGGGATAATTAAATCATGATAAAATGCATTTCTAGGCTAATAAAGGTGAGGATTATACGTAATAAAGTGAAATCACTAATCTAGAAGGATGCTAATCTACTAAATATTGAATAAAAATGCAGGATACATATTCAATATTTAATCATAAAATCAAAGAATAAAATAAAGAGAGCTCATAACAAAGAGAGGAGGACGGACAAGGGGGAGACGAACAAACATGAATGAGATGTACTGTGTGTGTAGCATGTTGTTAATGCGTGTAAGTTTGTAGTTATGGAAATATGTATGTGATCTATTGTAGATGAAAGTTGCTGATGAGAGTTCATTCTTGTACCTTGAAGATGTCAGGGTTGGACCTGGAGGTGCTGTTTGAGCAATGCAGCAGGACGTGCCACCGTTGGTTCTGTTTTGGTTCAACAGAGTGTAGCCCCTTCAGCCGATCCGGGCGGTTAGGCCTTCGCAGCTGGCTTAGAGAATGGCTCTTGGCTAACCCCAACGGGTCGCGGGCCGGGCTTCCTTTCGGCTGTTACGCACGTCACTAGATGCTGTATTCGTCCGAACCAAGCAGCTGTTGATTACAAAATCTAACTGTTTCAACTAAAAATAAAAATGAAATGAAAGACTGGAAACATGAGGGAAGACGGGTGAGCATGAACGATAGCGTCCAAAACTGTTGTTTCTGGTCGCGCGTCTTTTTTTAAAGGGCGTTTGGTGACGCCTTTTGGAGGAGGCGTCTTCGTTGATTATTCTGTGATCATGTCGGTGATTGGTCAATGTCTCTGCTTTCAGCTTGTGGGTGTGTCTTGGGTGTGTGTGAGTGTGAGACAGAGACAGACGACAAGGGATGATTCTAAACATAAAAAAATGCCTAATAATTAATTCCACATATTTCAAAACATCTTTTCAACATCATATCCTGAAATATCATGTATTACGAAAGAGTTTGATACCAAACACGACTAGGAAATAGCCTCGAATCACTTTAGGAACTAATTAATGCATTTTACCTGTAATTACTCATAACATAAATGTCAAAAATCATGTTATGCCTCCTCTTAACTATACGGTCGCAGTAAATACCTCAAACTAACTTTTGTGATGTTTTTCTGGTAATTTTAAGCACTTTTAAATGATAAACACTTTAAAATAGCATTCTGTTGGTTATTGTCTTGCATGAAACGAGTGTGATTGAACAGCAATATTTGTAATTCCAATTTCTGGAGAAATCATTCCACAACAATGTTTTCATTTGTAATTTTTCAGTCAAACACATGTTCGTTGTTCTCATTTCTAACTTTTCAAACATAATACAATTTCTTTGTTCTCCTTTCTTCACTAGGAGACCTCTCAGTGAAGGTCTGGTAAGCGTCTTCCTGTGATATCTCACCACAGGGGGTCAAAGGGCATTGGGACCGTTCTTTGAACTTATAGCATCCCACAGTATCTGTTTGATAAGGGGGAGAAGAGGGATGTTCTTCTTTTGATCATAAATGTCGCAGGGAGGTAATATAGGGAAAAACTGTCCTTGGATTCTCTGGTCCTTTTGTTTGGCCGGAAGGGGAGTCGTAAAAGAAGGGTTCATACTACGTACTTCAAATAGCTGGTTCAGTCTTAGCGGCTCCGGTATTGCGTTCACAGACCACATAGTGGGGTTAGTCCTGCATCTCAGAGTTACGGGGGCAGTTGTGTTTACACAGTTCGTGATAACACAATAACAGGCTCCTTGGTTAATTCTTGCTAGCAAAGGGGGAGGCTTTATGCTTGATGTGGTTTGTTTCCTACATAATCCCCCTGTTGATAAGGTTTCAATGCTTTGAAGCTCTTATCAAATAGTTCTTTTGAGGAAACAAAAAGGAACGAACCTTCAAGTTGACAACAACTAGAAACAGGTAAAGGTGTGTTGAGGTCCTCACACACCCTGACGAAAGTTCAGGAGTGACAAAAGTCCAACGTCCTTGTTGGAACTTGGAGGTGTTTCCCCCTGTAGGGTAGGGAAATCACTCTCACCTTGACGTTGAGATGAGCAGCATTGCCAGGAGGTCAATACTGGAGGCAAAGCTGGGAGGTTGAAGCTAGAGCCCTTGGTGGTTGGGGCTGGAACCCTGGAGGTTGAAGACTGGAGCCCTGGCGGTTGAAGACTGGAGCCCCTGGAGGTTGAAGGCTGGAGCCCTGGCGGTTGAAGACTGGAGCCCCTGGAGGTTGAAGGCTGGAGCCCCTGGAGGTTGAAGGCTGGAGCCCCGGAGGTTGGAGACTGGAGCCCTGGCGGTTGAAGACTGGAGCCCCTGGAGGTTGAAGACTGGAGCCCCTGGTGGCTGGCGTTGGCGCATTGCCTGGTGTTAATGCCCGTGGGCCATGGAGGTAGGAGTTGGGCGACCATGGAGTCGATTCTGAGGTGCCGCTTGGCAGTGGGCACCCGTAGACCAGGAGGCAGACTAGGTGTGTGTACTATATGTTGCTATGTGTCCCTCAACAATGCTCGGTGCGAACATGTAATTTGGGATCAGCAGGATGGGGTAACATAAAAGTGTACACATAAACATAAAAGACAGCGTGGTATCAGTCAGTTACTCTTGGTGCATATCAATAAGACAAAGACAAAGCATGCAGGGTATAAAAGAATCAAATCTAAACGCACAAAAGAAGTCCCTAAGGGATCTTAAGCTAAATAAGAGGAAAGGAAGACAAGCTTTCTTTTGCTCTGGCTAAATTTGGCCTGTGCCTATCTAATGAGACGCGTTGTGGTCTCGGTAGCAGGGTGTTGGATATGCTAATGTTTGGGGTCTGATCAATGAGAAGGCTGATTGGAAGTTTACGGATCAACCAGCACGGTTAAGTCCTGACCCTCGGGTGTGTCCTCGGTGGGACCAGATAGCGTAGTGGATTCTAGTTCCTAGGTCTGAGTTTATGTCGTCCTTGAGGTGGTAGATGTTATTGAACGTGACGACTGGTAGGTTAATTAGGAATGCTATCTCTCGGCTCGTAGGGTTTATTCAGCTCGCGGTTGATGGCTTGTCTGTTGATTTTGGTGTTCTGTATAGCTTAATTTGGTTTCGGTGGACCCATTTGAGCTTTGGTTCGGTTTTTGTGCTCAGAATCTTTATTTGGTACACCACTGGAGACAGTTTATCGGTGACCAGGTAGGGTCCTGTTCATTTGGGAAGAAATTTCTTCTATTTATTTATTTATTTTTTCAATTTGGTTGCATGATGATTGGTTTTGCCGGCGGGCGGAGCAACGCTATAATACCAGACGCGGTCTCCCACCTGTAGTTCCTCTTGTGAGGCTTTTTGGTCGTAGTAGGTTTTACGGCCCTTCGCGCTCTCTTTGAGGTGTTTTTGAGCAAACGCGAACGTAGCTCGGAGGTGGTTCTCAAGATCGGTCGTGTATTGGTGGGTGGTGTAAGCGGTAGCGGTGTTAGCTTGGTTTTGGTTTTGACTCCTCTGTGTCTGGCGTAGGGCATGTCATGGGCATGTGCCAATATCACCCCCCTTTGGTTCTGTGGGACAACGAACGCATGCGTTTGGGAGTCTGCAGAAACATGGACCAAGGTGCCCTTGACTGTCTGTAATGAGCGACGGGCAGCGAACAGATGGCTGGGTGTGGAGGCAAAGTCCGAGGAGACTTTTAACGTCATTGGGTCATTGTCGGTGAAAGCGGGTTTTACCGGTGCGATGACCCGCGAAGACGATGGGGCGTCGGTCTCGGCAGCCGCACGAGAGCGCGAAATAGCATTCACTGACAACGGGTGGGGCTCAGCGAGCTGGGTGGGGTCAAAGGACCAGGGTGTTCCTGATAGCGCCCTTTCTTTGGCGAGAGCATCGTTGATGTGTCGGTTCTGAAACGCAAGACCATCGGTAGCGAGGGGGTTGTTGGTTAACGCGCACAGGGAGGTACTTTTGGTCGTTAGAGTACGGTCTACGGTTTTAGTAGCCGGACGCATTTGGGCCGGAGACCGGCTGGGGGTCTCCTTTAGAGCCCGAGAGTGGTTCAGTTGGTAGCACTGAACTCCGTCGAGTGAGTCATGCTGCAGCGGCAGTGGTTGCCTGACTTGTGCCCAGATTTTCAGGTTTTGAAAGTCGATCAGGGGCTCAAATCGGTTGAGCAGATCGATACCTATGAGAAGAGGAATCTGGTTGTGGTCTGAGATGTAAAACGGGTGCACCAGGGTCAGGTGCCCTATGGTGACTTGTACGAGAGCCTTCTTCGTGATAACGGTGGCGTTGTCGCCATAAGGTTCAATGTCCATGTGGCAGTCTTGGAGTATCAAACTTAGGTTGGTCTCCTTGGCTAGGCTGCGCAGCTCATTGAACAGTTGGGCGGACATGAGGGATATGTCTGCTCCAGTGTCAAGTAAGGCTTCATTGGTAAGCACACCTTCAAAAGTGGCTGATATATAAAACTTTCGGGCGATTCCTCTTTCGTAGAGGTCACACAAGAATTGGTGAATTGGTGGTTCACCCTCAATGGACTGATGTCCATTGGAAAAACGGTGGTTTGGTGCATGTGTTTGCACCAGCAAGACAGCACTAGGCGAATTATCGTCATCTTTGCATTTTGATCGTTTTTGCTTTCTATTGATTTTGTCATCTATCATTTGTTCGAACATTTTCTTGATGGATGCCATTTCTTTAGTGATTTGGTTAGATAACCTAATTTCTAAACTTTCTATTTCATTAGATTCATCATCTGATCTTGATCTGTTTGGCTGCTGGTCGTATGACCTTTGAATATTTTTGTGATACCAAGGTTTTGAGTGTTCGTTTCTGGGTGGAGGTGTTCGGCGGTGGTTGTCGTGTCTTCTCCACTGGTCAGAACGGTTGTAATCATACCACGGTGGTCGCGGTCGGCGATCTTGGTGGTGTGAGTTAGGGCGGGAATTTTGGTGCCGAAAGTTTTGTTTTGGCGCATAATCTCGATAATCGGTGTTGTCTTGGTATCGTTTTGGCTTTATTCCATGGTACGGTTGCTGGTTGTACCGCGGAGGGGTCTGTGGTGCTTGCGGTGGAGGCATTTGAGGACTGTCGGGTGTCTTTTTTGTGCCTTCCAATTGCAGCGAGTGAGAGTTATTCTTTATCGGGAACATTTCGCGAGGTGTGGATTTTGTCGAATTTTGTTTGTACAAGAGGAAGCCTCTGATTGCAAGATCGCGAAGTTTCTTACTGGACATGGTATAGGGATCTGCCGCGACGCCGAGATGGGTGCTCGTGCTGTGGTGAAGGTTTCTGAGGAACAGTTTTTTGAACTGCTCTTCTTCCTCCATACCTGGGTCGTTGCGATTACCAAAGTATGCCTGTAGCAAGGTGTGGTAATATTGTTGGGGTGATTCGTTTTTCCCCTGTTTAACGGTGTGGGCATAGTCGAAACCTGTTTGGTGAAGTGCATCAGAAAATTCATCCACCAGGAGGCGGCACAGTGTTGTGTAATCATTTCTGATCTGAGGTAGTTGACGTTCAATGAAATCATTAACAAGCCTGCTCGAGGTTGCTTTGATTAGGTAGATTTTATCTTCAACATTAGCCATTGAATAACTTTTTAGATAAAAATCAATGTCTCTCAAAAATGCTCTAGCATTTTGGGGTTCGTCGAACTTTGGTTCGAATCTCGGAATGTTTCTGGCGATTTTATCCAGGTCGCGGTTGGACGGTCGATTGCTATTCGGGGGCCTGGCGGGCGTCGGTCCGCCGTCAATAGGAGGGTCCGCGGAGGCATCCCGGGGTCTCCTTAAGCGATGCGGACGTACCGTTGGGTCGGTGGTGCGCAGGACTTGTCGAGTTGCGTCTTCACCGTCGGAGTCAGGATCGCCATCGGCCTCCGACATTGACAATGATGAGAGAGCGTGCCCGAGCTCACGTCTTGCGTCTAGGAGCTCTCTCCTGGTGAGGTTCAATTGTCGTTGAACCTTAGCAGTAGCTACTTTACCGTCAGCTACTTGTTGTAATAAGTCATTAACCCTCTCTCGTTCTGCGTCTAATTCTCTAGAGAGCAGTTTAGTTTTGGCTTTTGAGGCTTTGATCGCCCCTTCTGCCTCAAGGAGGAGTTTCTTCCCATCATTTGACTCGTGTAGTTGTGCGTCTAATTCCCGGGTGGTGGTGTCGAAATCATGTTCGAGAACGCGTATTTTATCACCGAGTAGCACTTTGGATTTTTCTAATTCTTTATTCTCAGTGATTAATTGATTAACCTGATCTTCCGCTTCTTCTAGGTAAGTCACACGCATTTGGAGCAGTCCATTTTCTTCACGTGTTTCGTCATACTGGACCGTGAGGTTCGCGCAGCGGGCTTCGCGTTCCTCGATGGTTTCGAGTTGAGCGTCGCGTTCGCTCTCGAGGTTTTTAACTCGATTCTGTTCGTATTTTAACTGGGCGGAGAATGCTGATATTACACAGCCAAGCTGTTTAACCAGCTCTTTATCCTTCAGTTTTTTGTAAACGGCTGCAGTGACGCAATCGGCCACAAGGTCTCCTAATTCTTGAGGGGGAGATTCTCGGATTTTGGCATCAATTGTGGATTTTCCGTCCCCTAAAATTTCTGTGAGGAGGAATTCTAAGTTCTCGGCTGGATGGTCTTCTGAGGAGACAGACATGTTGATTTGTTGTGGATCAAAATCGTACGAAGAACTCTAAAGAATTTCAAAATTTCAAATAATTTTTCAAACAAAGTTTAAAAATTACAATGTAGTAAATTGTTTTATCTTATTTCGTTTGTTCTTAGCAATTCACTGTTTGGTAAATAAAAACTGAGTGGTAAACTTGAAAAAGTTTGGTGTGGTTTGTTTAATTTAAACAATTGTTCTTAGTCATTCAAGATTTGTTCTTAATGACTTAAGACTTTTATTTAAATTAACTTTACTTTAATTCAATTTCGTTGAATTAATCAACAGGTATTTTAATCAATTAAAAAAATGTTTTATTGAAATTAAATTCAAATCTTATTGAATTTATTTTAATCAATAAATGTTTTCCTCAATTAATTTAAACTTTGGTTTATTAGCTTTACCTTGATTCAGTTTCCTTAGATTAATCAGGTGTTTTTAATCAATTGGAAAAAATGTTTTTATTGAAATTAAATTCAAATCCTATTGAATTTATTTTAATCAATAAATGTTTTTCCTCAATTAATTTAAACTTTAGTTTAAATTAGCTTTACTTTGATTCAGTTTCCTTAGATTAATCAGGTGTTTTTAATCAATTGGAAAAAGAAAGGAAAAAAAAAAAAAAAAAAAAAAAAAAATTCTTTTTTTTTTTTTTTAAATTAAATTCAAATCCTATTGAATTTATTGTAATCAATAAATGTTAATTTTAATTAATTAAATTCTGTTTTAATTTATCAGTTTTTATTTCAGTTGTAATTTCCTTTAGGTTGATTTTTAAGAATGGTTTGTGTTTAAATTCGGTTGTGTTGAATTTAATTACCTTAATTAAAACTGGTTTAACTTTTATTAAACTTATTTTAATTAATAAATCCTTCTTAAATTAGTTGCTTTCATTTAATTAACTCCCTCTTCAATTTAATTGTTTTTAATCAAATTGATTTGATTTTAATCACACTGGATTAATCATTTAGTAAAATGTGTATTTTACTTTAATCATTAGTTTATTTATTTAAACTGTTTTAGTTTAATTATTTTTCAAATTGGTTTAAATCTTGTTAAACCTTGATTTTAGTGCGTCACTTGTATTTAAATGAGTTACCTTAGTTTTAATAAGATTACCCTTTTAATGGCTTAACTTCCGTTTAGTTATGGGCCTTGTGTGTGCGTGCGCGTGCGTGCTTTTCTGAGAGATGACAAAATCAAATCGAGCACATTTAAAACCACACGATTTCAGCAAAGTGACGGTAAAGACAGCTGTATTGATGCACAGTTGTCAAGCAAAACGTGTCTAAAGACACGCTGTAACTTAGATGTGTTTAAAGTCTCACTGGGCACGATAGGTTAGCTTGATGCTAACCGTTTAGTAGCAGGCTGCTGCTGCTAGGCTGAGGCTCTCGTTAGCCTGTTATTCGCGAGCTCGCCACGAGGGGCAGTCGCGTCTCAAAAAGGGACAGGAAGGCCTGTCTTTGTGTGTGCACGGTGGCTTGACACATTTGCTTCCGGTTTCCGGAGCGTTACCCACGTGTTCCAACCACAATGAGCTAACATGAGCTAATACAACGATAGCTTGTCCGTTTTAAGGAACGGAAGATTCAGACGACTTACTCTTTGTTTGCGTCGGTAGATACCAGAGTTTCAGAGCTCTTCGGGGTAGCAAAGTCCTAGTTTGCACTGTCTGCGTATCTTTTCCTTTTATACGGGGTTTTCCCGGTTCTGGCAACTTACTGTTTACCTCTGACGTCACAGTCACTGACGGCGCAGTGATTAATTTTAACTTTTTCTTTTGGCGCGGCGGCCTTTCATAACATTAGCGCTTTAAACACAGAGACACGGCGGTCTTATTTATTCAGTTTCTAAGCATTAGCGCGGCGGCTTTGCTTAGAATACAACATTGGTCGGGGCTCGGCGGCTTCCGAACCAATCTGGCAACACGAGTGTTCAGTTTTTAGACCGGCTTTTGATTCCAATGGTTATTCATTAACGCTGTGTTTATGGCTTCAGCTGGTCCCATCTGGAGGTGCCAGAAATTATGTAGGAAGATGAGATGAGTTATTATTAATGGGTTATATAACTAAGAATATTAATTATGATTATTAATATTACTTCAAATTTGCGGGGTGCCACTCCTTTTAACAGGAGAAATATGTCTAAGTTTTTAGACTAAACTCATCAATGTGAAACCAGGGAAAAGTGAATTCTACCAGACATCTACACCATAACCACAGCTTTAATGAATCAGAGGAATCAAATATTATGTTCAACCTTTTATTCAAAAGTCAACAATTAACACAGTCAAAATATCAATTGAAATGGGATAATTAAATCATGATAAAATGCATTTCTAGGCTAATAAAGGTGAGGATTATACGTAATAAAGTGAAATCACTAATCTAGAAGGATGCTAATCTACTAAATATTGAATAAAAATGCAGGATACATATTCAATATTTAATCATAAAATCAAAGAATAAAATAAAGAGAGCTCATAACAAAGAGAGGAGGACGGACAAGGGGGAGACGAACAAACATGAATGAGATGTACTGTGTGTGTAGCATGTTGTTAATGCGTGTAAGTTTGTAGTTATGGAAATATGTATGTGATCTATTGTAGATGAAAGTTGCTGATGAGAGTTCATTCTTGTACCTTGAAGATGTCAGGGTTGGACCTGGAGGTGCTGTTTGAGCAATGCAGCAGGACGTGCCACCGTTGGTTCTGTTTTGGTTCAACAGAGTGTAGCCCCTTCAGCCGATCCGGGCGGTTAGGCCTTCGCAGCTGGCTTAGAGAATGGCTCTTGGCTAACCCCAACGGGTCGCGGGCCGGGCTTCCTTTCGGCTGTTACGCACGTCACTAGATGCTGTATTCGTCCGAACCAAGCAGCTGTTGATTACAAAATCTAACTGTTTCAACTAAAAATAAAAATGAAATGAAAGACTGGAAACATGAGGGAAGACGGGTGAGCATGAACGCCCGCGTCCAAAACTGTTGTTTCTGGTCGCGCGTCTTTTTTTAAAGGGCGTTTGGTGACGCCTTTTGGAGGAGGCGTCTTCGTTGATTATTCTGTGATCATGTCGGTGATTGGTCAATGTCTCTGCTTTCAGCTTGTGGGTGTGTCTTGGGTGTGTGTGAGTGTGAGACAGAGACAGACGACAAGGGATGATTCTAAACATAAAAAAAATGCCTAATAATTAATTCCACATATTTCAAAACATCTTTTCAACATCATATCCTGAAATATCATGTATTACGAAAGAGTTTGATACCAAACACGACTAGGAAATAGCCTCGAATCACTTTAGGAACTAATTAATGCATTTTACCTGTAATTACTCATAACATAAATGTCAAAAATCATGTTATGCCTCCTCTTAACTATACGGTCGCAGTAAATACCTCAAACTAACTTTTGTGATGTTTTTCTGGTAATTTTAAGCACTTTTAAATGATAAACACTTTAAAATAGCATTCTGTTGGTTATTGTCTTGCATGAAACGAGTGTGATTGAACAGCAATATTTGTAATTCCAATTTCTGGAGAAATCATTCCACAACAATGTTTTCATTTGTAATTTTTCAGTCAAACACATGTTCGTTGTTCTCATTTCTAACTTTTCAAACATAATACAATTTCTTTGTTCTCCTTTCTTCACTAGGAGACCTCTCAGTGAAGGTCTGGTAAGCGTCTTCCTGTGATATCTCACCACAGGGGGTCAAAGGGCATTGGGACCGTTCTTTGAACTTATAGCATCCCACAGTATCTGTTTGATAAGGGGGAGAAGAGGGATGTTCTTCTTTTGATCATAAATGTCGCAGGGAGGTAATATAGGGAAAAACTGTCCTTGGATTCTCTGGTCCTTTTGTTTGGCCGGAAGGGGAGTCGTAAAAGAAGGGTTCATACTACGTACTTCAAATAGCTGGTTCAGTCTTAGCGGCTCCGGTATTGCGTTCACAGACCACATAGTGGGGTTAGTCCTGCATCTCAGAGTTACGGGGGCAGTTGTGTTTACACAGTTCGTGATAACACAATAACAGGCTCCTTGGTTAATTCTTGCTAGCAAAGGGGGAGGCTTTATGCTTGATGTGGTTTGTTTCCTACACTGGATTTCACGAAGCCTGATGGCATTATTTGCCAAAACCATATTCACAATCTCCCTCTCCTGCAGTGGTGTGAAAATGGGAGCCCTTCCTCCTCGTTGTACTCGACCCTCAATCCTATGTAGAACAAAATACATGTAACCTACTGTAAAATGTCACAGGAAGGGGTATCAAAAGTGCTGATATGGGGTGCATACAGTAAGAAGCTGTAAACAGGTAATTTTTTTTACCTGTTTTCCAGTCTGAATGCCCTTATGACAGATGCCACGGTGAATCAGTCCAGCCTCCCTCAGTGTCAATCCATGGTTCACAACATGGTCCACAAGAGTTGCGCGAATTTCATTGCTTAAAGTTGGACCTCTTCTCCTTTGAGCTTCGCCTACTCCTGCTTGAGGTCTTCCTCTTCCTCTTCCTCTTCCTCTTCCTCTTCCTCGGCCACGGCCTCTGCCTCCTTCTTCTCCTCCTCCTCCGATTCCCCCTCTCATCCTCACTCTTCCTCTTCCTCCTCCTTCCATTTTGGTTAAGCTTGGTGAACTCACCTGCTGCATTTGTTATAGTGCTTAAACCTGATTGGTGTGTCTACAATTAAGCAATCTTGTGTTTGCGCACCTAATGGCAGTGTTCAATCAACTGGCTCATAGGTGTGGTCATTTGACAGTCAGTGCTTTGGAATTGCAAGGAAGTGACATCTTGATATACTTCTGTGTCTAATGCATAGACGTGTGTGTTAGTGTTTCAAATCACGGTGTGTATTGTTTTGCACAAAGTGTGAACGGACTCATTGTGCTTACAGTGGTGCAAATCTGGGGCCAAGTTTTGCTCCTTGAGTGTAAGGTTTTGATAATTGTGCAACACTTTAGATTTTAGTGTTTATTCAATCGTAAAAAACTGTAAAAGACTAAAAAAATACACATAAATACAAAGATGTAGTAGTAAAGAAAACACTGGAACAAAATGATAGAATGCTTGGACTTTTTAAAAAAGTTTATTCCATCACATTGTGTGTTTGAAATACTTTTTATTTTATTTTATCATCTTAAGCAGGGTTTAAATGTGCTTTATATATATACTTGTACATAATGGTGGTAATAGATTAAAGATGAAGTCTGGTCTGTAATGGAGTGAGGCTGGATTAATTACATTTAGACTGAGGTTAAAGTGACTTATCACATCTACTTAAATTTGTTTAATTGTTTTTGTGTGTGTGTGTGTGCGTGTGTGCGTGTGTGCGTGTGTGCGTGTGCGCGTGCGCGTGTGCGTGTGTGCGTGTTTTGCTCTTTGGACTATGAACATGTCTTAACCTAATACTGAATATAAAACAAGTTAATACTTTAGTTGTAGTAAATTGTGCTATAATACATACTAATGCTATACTATCTTTCTCATTTCATCAGAAAAGATCAAACAATGACAGGCTTCATGGTGATGAACACATGATGTAACCACAGAGAGAAGCTGTGACTGAGAACATCCTCTACATGATGATCACTGACATGAGGTCTGTGTCCATGGTTGAAGATGAAGCTTCACTACAATCATCCTCACCTTTAATCCAGGTCACATTCTGCCCTCAACGACACAATTTATGTTTTACATTTTACAAAGCTCATGGAGAGAAAATATGAAGAGACTTTAAAGGAAGTGAAGAATGCAATGAACACAAACAGCAAACTGTGTCTCACTGCTGATATATGGACACGTGTAGCTAATGAAGTCTA
This sequence comes from Gouania willdenowi, assembly GCF_900634775.1. Classification (NCBI taxonomy): domain Eukaryota; kingdom Metazoa; phylum Chordata; class Actinopteri; order Blenniiformes; family Gobiesocidae; genus Gouania; species Gouania willdenowi. The sequence goes on from NC_041064.1 coordinate 24,413,730, forward strand.
CCTTAGGGTGACCTACCACTACATTCACAATGGGACGAATAAACAGGCTGAAATTAAAAATGTGGTGTTTTTTATCCGATTCATCAAATAATTTATCGACCGATTAATCGATTATGAAAATAATAATTTGTTGCAGCTCTAGTTGAGAGGGAGCTGGAAGACAAATCAACAGAACTCAGACACATGCCTTGATGTCCAGTCAGACATTTTCTCTTTCCCTTACCTTCTCACCTACCTCTTTTACCTCATCCCAGAATTTCTGTTTTCACAACATTTCAAATGAAAATAGTGTGTTCACATTGTTATGTCTAAGGTGGGCCCATAATAGAAACATAAAGTTTCATTAGCCAGGACAGAAATTAGGCTGATAATGTGGGTTGGTTACATTTTCTTAGAAGGCCTAATTTTTGATCAAAGTTCCACATATAGCATTACACAGTGAAGAATCTGATAAAAGCACTTTGGTGTTTGGTTTGCTCACAGGTTCCAGTCAATTTTGATTTCTAGTTTATTGTCCACTGATATTAAATGTTGTGAGAATTTTGTTACAATAAATATAATTTAGGACAATGTCAATATTTTTGTTCTCTTTCCACATTAATAAACACATTTGAAAAATGTTCTTGAACAACTGATTACTTTCATTTTTCCTTATTGTATATTATTAACTGACATCAATGCCTTTAATTGTAAAATAATATATTTTCCCTTTGGTCTGTATTTCCATCGTAAGTTTGGTCTTAAATTTTTTTTAACGTGGTATTAAAAAGGTCTTAAAGATTTAAATATAACTTCTTCCTACTTGTAGTCACCCTGCAATCAGTATCCAAGCTATAAAACACTTGTTAAAAAAGAAAATATATAGGTAAGTCATTTTTACATTGGATTTATTGATAAAAAAAATTTTTATTGATGGTTGGAGTCCCATTAGGAGGCTTTGCCTCTGGTAAAGGAGGTACCCATAGTTTGTTTCTCCAAGGAATGGGGGTTCTGTTGTGGGGCTGTGGATTGCTGGCACCCATTCCTGACCTCATATTTTTAGGATTCCATGATGGAGCAGCTGCATTTAAAGTCTGGGGAAGGAAAAAGTTAAAGATAAGTTCAAACACAGATGCAACATTGGTTTAAGAACAGGTGAGTGGGGAAGGAGGTGATTTCTGCTCCATGGGTTACCTGGTTAGAGCACTTCCTGTTGGGGATGGTGAGGGGGGAGGAACGTTTGCTCTCCTCATCAGAAGAATCTGAGTGGTATTCCGACACCATTTTACCCGTGTCTTTGGACAATGTGGCAACTGGGAAGTCGAAATTATTTTCTTCAAATCTGTGCAACAATAACGCACACACACACATTAAGCCGTGTGTAGAGCAGTAACGTGTCAGGTGGTGACACTTTACTGCTCTACTGTAAAGTGTCTTGAGATACCATTGGTTATGATTTGGCGCTATACAAATAAAAGATTGAGTGATTGATTGAAATCATATTTAATAGTAGTGCAGGTGAAAATGAATTGTATTCTTATCATCAGCCGCTGCTATCAACAATTCACTTACCTGACAAGAAATGAGCCAAACAAATTCAGATGTTGTCCAGATTTTAGCCTCGTAGATCCTGGTTCAGCTTCACTAACCACAAACACCTTCTTTCCTCTGATAACTTTTGACATTGTTCTCCTTGATTTGATATAACTTTTGACAGTCAATAAAACTCCAAATGTTTTTATGGTCTGACCGATTGGTACAGCCAAAAACACGTCAGTAATTCACCAGTTTCTGTGTGTAAGTTTCACTGTTTAACTATCTGAGCCCTTCCAGCCTCTTCTGGCTCATATTTTTTATAAGACTCAGCACTTTTACACTTAACGTGCAACTTATGTACTCACATGTAAGGAAGGGTCATTAATGTATAGGTTGTATAATTCATTTTTTTGTAAAAGGGTGGACTATTGAATTTACTGATTGGTTTGCACCAAAATAATTTTTCAGCAGCAATATCCACTGGAAAATGATATTGTCCACTTTCATTACAAATCCTGGTCCCTGAACAGCTTAAAAACCTTCTCCTGAATTATTTCTGAAAACCCAGTTTCCTTATTTACAGATATTAAAAAAAAAAACCCAAAAAAAGTAATCGATAAAATATTTATTGACACATTGACATTGGTCAATGATTTTCTATTGACTCTGAATAAATAGACTTCTAATACCTTTTTGTGATGTGTGTGTGTGAGTTAGAAAGCAAGTTCTTTTCCCACTTAGTTCAAATATTGTTTTATTATACATTTAGATACATATATAAATATATAAAAATATATATAGCTATAGATATAGACATAAGATAGAAATTTGAACAACAACAAGGCTGATGCTGTTGCCATTGTTGATGTTGTTGCTGATGTTGGTCTTGTTGCTGCTGCTGATGCTGTTGATGGTGCTGCTGACGTTGCCCTCGTTGTTGCTGCTGATGCTGCTGTTGACATTGTCCTTGTTGTTGCCGTTGCCCTTGTTCTAGCTGTCTGTCCTTGGTGCTAGGAAAAAATAGAGAACATCTGATGAGTCTTCTGATTCAACAACAAAAGCAACGTCAGCAGCAACATCAACAGCGGCAACAGCATCAGCAACAACAACAGGGGCATTGTCAGCAGCAACATCAACAGTGACAGCAGCAGCAATGACAAGGACAACAGCAACATCAGCAGCAACAACAACAGTTGCCCCTGTTGATGTTGCTGTTGAAGATGCCCTTGTTGTTGCTGCTGCTGCTGTTGATGTTGCTGCTGATATAACCCTTCTTGTTGCTGCTGATGCTGTTGATGACATTGATCTTGTTGTTGCTGTTGCCGTTGTTGCTGTTGATGTTGCTGCTGACGTCGCCCTTGTTGTTCTTGCTGCTGATGCCATTGCTGTCCTTGATGATAGGAAAATATAGAGAACAGCTGATGAGTCTTCTGATTCAACAACAAGGGCAACATCAGCAGCAACATCAACAGCGGCAACAGCATCAGCAGTAACAACAAGGGCAATATCAGCAGCACCAACAACAAGGGCAACTTCTACAGCAACATCAACAGTGACAGCAGCAGCAACGACAAAAACAACATCAACAGCAACATCAGCAGCAACAACAACAGTTGCCCCTGTTGATGTTGCCCTTGACGATGCCCGTGTTGTTGCTGCTGCTGCTGCTGCTGCTGCTGTTGATGTTGCTACTGACATAACCCTTCTTGTTGCTGCTGATGCTGTTGATGACATTGATTTTGTTGTAGCTGCTGATGCTGTAGTTGCTGCTGATGTTGCTGTTGACATTGCCCTTGTTGTTGCTGTTGCGGTTGTTGCTGTTGATGTTGCTGATGACGTCGCCCTTGTTGTTCTTGCTGCTGATGTCGTTGCTGTCCTTGATGCTAGTAAAATATAGAGAACAGCTGATGAGTCTTCTGATTCAACAACAAGGGCAACATCAACAGCGGCAACAGCATCATCCTTGTTGTTGATGTTGCTGTTGATGTCCTTGTCGTTGCTGCTGCTGTCGCTGTTGATGTTGCTGCTGACATTGCCCTTGTTGTTGCGGCTGATGCTGTTGCCACTGTTTATTGCTGCTGATGTTGCCCTTGTTGTTACGGCAACAGCAGCAGCAGCAGCAACATGGGCAATGTCAACAGTGGCAACAGCATCAGCAGCAACAACAAGGGCAATGTCAGAAGCAACATCAATAGTTGCCACTGTTTATGTTGCTGATGATGTTGCCCTCGTTGTTGCTGCTGTTGTTGACGTTGCTGCCGACATTGCCCTTGTTGTTGCTGTTGCCGTTGTTGCTGTTGATGTTGATGCTGAAGTTGCCCTTGCTGTTGTTGCTGCTGATGTCGTTGCTGTCCTTGGTGCTAGTAAAATATAGAGAACAGCTGATGAGTCTTCTGATTCTACTGCAGGCTTGTTTCTAGGTGAGTTTCTATGACAGAATCCACCATAAACTAAACTAATTCACATTGTTAAAGAACATCTTAGATGCTGATATATGCATTTCAAACAATCTATGGAGAGCACAGACACAATTTGAAGTTAAATTGATGCAAAACTCAATACTCTTAGACTGAGACATTAAAACACATCTGATTAAACTTGTTCTCAGAGAGTGTGTCCATGTCTGCACATCACATTAAGGTACACCTCATTTTTGTTTTAGAGCATTGATGAATTATTATTAGTATTGATTAAGGTATCGACAATATCCAAGCAATAAGTGAAAAATATTATTCCCGGTATGTTATTCTCTTCAAATTTTCTTGATATTGTGAGAAATTATTAATGTAATTCAGGAAACCCTTGTGAAATAATTTGATGAAAATTGCACAGTTTGGGAAAAACTGAGAGTTCTTTCAACAATTTGCAATTAAAAATGACTGCCATCATGTGATCTAAGCATGAAAAGACTAGAGTTTCCTTGAAATATTTGGAGAAGCTGATATATTGTTTTCTATGTCATTTTAACTTTTTTCCAAGGGGATGAATTGGATGCTCTAAAGTTTAGTTTGACATGTGTCTTAGACTAAAACAATAAAACACACAGTTGAGATTAAACCTGTGTTCAGAGTGTGTGTCCATGTCTGCATATTACTTTAGATACACATTATTCTTGTTTTATAGTAACTGATGACCTGATTTCACATTTGTGGAAAAACCATTTTGAAATAAAATCATCATAAAATGAAGTGATGTTTTGAGTAATGATACTTACCGTTAGTATGTTGGTGATGTTTATTATACATTCCCATCAGCAGGAGGGTGGAGGCAGAGGTGGAGCTTTAGTCCGTGATTTTTTACTCTTTTTCCCCTAAAAATAGACACGTGAAAATTCTAGTCAGCTGATTAAACACTTCCACAGTCATGATGTCATCACCTCTAAGGTTGATGGGTAAACATTTCTGCAGAGTAGACTTACGTAGTTTGCTTTGTTGCTCCAGCCGGGGTTATTCAGAGCATGGATGTCAGCTTCTATTTGGGCTTCTGCTTGAAAGAGTTCTCTTTTGTTTTCTTCCAAAGACTTCCACTGTGGATGAACAACAACAAAGTGTCACACACACACACACACACACACACACACACACACACACACACACACACACACACACACACACACACACACACACACACACACACAACGAAGACAAAAATGTGAAGATCACAGATAACTTATTGAGGAACCAACAAACGTACACGTTCAGAAAGAACTTTGTTGATGGCAGCACTGTTTCTAATGCCGAGCTCTTCCTGCACCGTCTTCCTCTCACTTTTTAAGAAAAGCATGAATGCGTTGGGAGGTTTCTTAACATATGGGCCCTTACCCTCCTCACGCTTCCTTTTTCTGAAGGAACAAAACACAAACAGTGAGCAGAGAGTAGTAGAGAGAGAGAGCAGGGAGACACTCTGATCAAGAGTTACTCAGAAAAAAAAGACAATTAAAACAACTCAAGGACACTTACTTTGGAACTGGGATGGGTTCCAGGGCCTCTGGTGGCATGACAGCCAATAACTCATCCAACTCATCTCTACAAAGATAAAAACATAAACACGCTGGATGAGAAATCATGTCACAAACATGTGGACCAACGTCTGATGGATCAGGTGTGTTTGTTTGCTTTGCTTACCGTTCTTCAAAAGACGGAAAACATTCACGTGGGAAGAAAGGAGTGCTGTAAAACTGGAGACACAAAAACATGAATGTTAGACACCAGGGTTTGGGTCAATTGCATTTTTCTATTACAATTACATCCTCAATTATCCATGTTCAATTACAACTATATTATGAGTTTGGTGACCTGCATTTTTTCCAATTACAATTCAAATTACAAATATGATTTTCCCCCTGAAAGTCAATTACAATTACATTGTCAATTACTAAAGTTCAAATTCAGTTAATCACAATTACTGAGCCTGGAATGAATAACCCCATAAAATGTGACCTTCCTCTTATGTTAGCTTTCTGTTAGCACCATGATAACGGGTCAGTTGTCTCCCACGTCTTAAATCAACTATAAAATACACTAAAAATTATTATCTATCATTCAATTTGTTTTTGATCTCTTGGTTAATTTGTTAGACTTCCTAATTAATGAAAATATTGGTATTATTGTTTTTGGTGTGGGCGTCTCAGCCTCTTTTCTGTCAGTATACCCCTTAATTATTATTTTTTTTTCCTTCAATTTTTAAAATTGTCTTAACAGTAAAAATAAGCCATATTTTTCCATTTTTATGCCTTACTATATACAGCCATATCTCTGAAATGTGGGTGTTCTGCATTTTATTATTTTTATTTTATTTTTATTTTTATGCCTTACTGGATTTTATGACAGCCTTATCTAAAAAAAATTCCCAGATTTTTACAATTTTGTGCCTTGGCACTGAATAATTACTATTACAAAGTCAATTATCTGAACTCAATTACAATTTAATTATGATTACAACAGCAACAGTTTTTTTTTCAAATACAATTACAATTATAATCATTTTATAATTGTAATTAGATATCAATTATGTAATTACAATTTTTTTTTTATCCCAACCATGATATCAACCATCCACCAAAAAACTACTGCTAGGGTCTGTCAAAGAAACCAAACTGGGTGATATTCCAATGCCACATAAGGACTGGATAAAAAGATCTAAATAAATCCATTAAAAACTGTGTTTATAACAACAACAGAGTCATATAGAAGAATGAGGAAGGGTCTGTCTGTTCTTAATGGATGAACAAATGTATGCTGTGATGTTGCCCACATTGGCACCATGTGTTTCAGTGATTCTTACTTGGAGGTCTGTTAACGGTGGAGGAGGACATTTACAAAGAGGAGGAGCAGGAGATGACATCACAGGGTAAGTTGCCCAGTGCACCAGTCCTGCAACCTCTGGATACAGCTCCACAACATCTGTAATCTCAGGAAGGAGATTCTTCAACTCCTCCTCCTCCTGGACCACAGGATCCATCAGCATGTTCAATGGTATCCTGTGACACAAAGAAATAAACAAGGAGACAAAGAAAATAAATAAGATACACACACACACACACACACACACACAAAGAGAGAGAGAAGCTGGAAGGAATATAAACCTAAACATAATACACAAAATGATTCCCAGTGTATTTCACTGAATGAACAGTGAAATACACAAAAACATTACAAAAAAATCTAAATAAATGAAAAATTGCACTAAATGACTCAACAAAGACAGACACAAGTACTTCAAGGAACAAAATGACTATGAAAACAACAAAACATTATAGAATAGCTACAAAGACACACAAACTGTCAACAAAGTTCCACAAAAAGACAAGAAAATACAGAAAACAACAACAATAATACAGAGTGACCCCAAAAATGCCCAAATCAACAACATAAATGCAGAAAAAAACAGAAAAATACACAAAATAACAATAAGAACCCCCCAAAAATAATAAAAATACACAAAATGTCCCTAAAAAACCACAAAATGACCCATATCTTGCCAAATTATTTGAATTCAAATGTAATGCAAATGAAAATATATTTAGAGGATGCACAAAACACTTGAAAATTGGTCTTCTATAATAGTTAGCCAAAAAAAAAAAAAAAAAATACGTTACGAAAAATGTTAGAACATCATTAAAGACAAGTCAGTTTTGTGTAAATACTTGTGACACACACTCCTATCAGCTGTATATCATTTAAATTAGTAGTTATATCTGTAATTATGTTGCTATTATTATTATTATACTTTGTGATGAATGACCTCCACATGTACGAAGATGTCGGAGCAGTGCTGCCGCCTGGTGGAATGTAGTAGGAACTACTTGACGGTAAAATAAAGCCTAATAAAACTTCTACTTACTTCATTTTGAGAGCGGAGGTTGTTAATATGTGATATTCTGGTTGAAAATGTTCAGAAATAATCGCTGGCGATTTCTGAGAGAGTTTTCCTTGTAGACTGAACAGTGAACTGCAGACACAAATACTGGAAAACGGTTTGTTTTTTTTCTAACCGCTTATATAGGGTGAGAAATGACGCGGTTGCCATGGACAACGTGTATTTAAATAATGCACTTTTTTTTTAAAGCAACATTATTGTTTTTGTCTAGTGTGGATAAAGCAGTGGTTCTCAACATTTATTGGGTTGTAACCCCATTTTGATATCACACATTTCTGGTGACCCCAGAGCAGGACCGGCTTTAGGCCATGGCCATGCCTGAATAAAAATAAAGTTTTTATTTTTTATTTTATTTATTTTGTTCAAGTCAATACACAGTGTACACAATATTATTTATTTCAAATATCAAGACAATACAATTCAATTCTGCGACACAACACACCATTGGAAAAAAAACCAACCTTTTTTCTTTTTTTTAAATCAGAATAATGCACTATTATACAATATAACACCTACAGGTATAGTACAAATGTCTCGAGGAAACAGAAAAAAAAAAAAAAAAAAAAGGTGCAAAATCCAAAATCAATTCTTTTCCTGTTTGGTTTTTCTATTCAGTAACACATGTCTTAAAATCAAAGAACACAATGTGCAAACAACACGACAGAATTATTTAGAATAGAACAAGAATTAAAGTAAAATAAATATAAATATGGGCAAAAGATTAGCTGTAGGTACAGATTTTTAATATTCAATTAAGAGAAAACATGTACAGTTATTATTGTAAAGGGTGTGTTTCACTTTTTTTTTTTACCATTTAAAATTATTTTTAAAATATATATAAATTTGGGGGGGTGTGCCCCTCCAGCAGAGGGCGCCCTAGGTGGCCATATATATATATATATATATATATATATATATATATATATAGTTTTAAGCTAGTACCAAGACTTAGTTTTATCAATAATAATAATGCTGAGACTAATATTACTTTTATTCAATTATCATTATCATTACTACTACAACTACTACTAGAATACTTTTTTCAGAGACATGAGTTGTTTTAATTTGAACAAAGAATTTTAACATGTGGAACTCTATTATTATTTATTATTGGCACAAAAATAACAACAATAGACTGGGAACATTTTCAATAGCTGGTAGAGTATAGTCTATCATAATAATGATAATGAATAATTCAATATCAAAATGTAAATACAATGTTCATTAAATAAAAAAAGAAAAACAATCGCCTCATAAAAGCGATATACAGTATATAGTGTAAATATGAATAGTTTAAAGCCAGTACAAAGTAAGGGTGTAAGAAAAAAATTAATTTTGCATTACATCGCGATATTTCAATGTGCGATTATCAAATTATTCCAACAAATGTCCATGTCAACGTTATTTAACATAGAGATTTATTGCCCTAACATATGCATAGCACGTAGCAAGTTGTTAAACTACATCAGTCCTCAATGCATTTTACTTTGTAAAGTTGCACTTTGTAATTCAAGTACCAATATAAAAATATATATAGTTAGTTACCATTTATTTGTTCTCACAAGTTTAAAAAAAAAAGAAAGAAATTGTTTTTCATACAATTTTGTACTTGTAAAGGTGAAATTTGTGTTTATAGATATCGCCAAATATCACAATGTATATTGTATTGTACAGTTTCGGGATATATTGTATTGTGTCTTGCAAATCGTGAATCATAACGTCAGATTCATGGCAATGCACACCCCAAGGCTTATTTTTATCAATATTAATACTGAGAATACTACTATTATTATTTAAATTAAGTTAAATTACTACTACTGCCAGAATACGTTTTCCAGAGACAAAAACAGGAGATGTTTTAATTTCATTTAACTCTATGATTGTTTAAAGCTGGAGTTCTGAAAAACTATTTCATTACATCGTTGTCGTCCCAGAAAAAGGAAATTTATAATAAAAGCAGACGGTGTGCTTATTTTTGATTTTGAATAAATATACTTTATTGTCTGTATTGCACACACACCAAAGCCCCCGGCCTTTAAAGAAGGACAAGGACCCTGCTTCTTGTGCCTCTTATAGGCCCCTGTCTTTGTTAAATGTTGATGTCAAAATTTTAGCCAAAGTCCTAGCCATGCGCCTTGAGAAGATTCTTCCTACTATTATTTCAGAAGAACAAAATGGTTTTATCAAAGGGCGTCAGCTGTTTTATAATATCTGCACTCTCTTAGATGTAATTTTTTCTGTAAATTCTTCCTTAGTCCCTGAAGTGGTCATCTCAATTGATGCTGAGGAAGCATTCGACCGTGTAGAGTGGAATTATCTGTTTGCGGTACTTAATAAATTTGGATTAGGTAATAGATTTATATCCTGGATTCGCCTTCTCTACACTTCACCCCAGGCTAGTATTCACACAAACGATACTTATTCTGAATATTTTACACTTTCACGTGGTACCAGACAAGGATGTCCTCTATCCCCACTACTTTTCACTCTGGCCATTGAACCTCTGTCAATTGCATTAAAATCCCTCCCTATTTACCACGGGGTTTCTCGGTCTGATATTGAACCTAAATTGTCACTTTATGCAGATGACCTGCTCCTTTATGTCTCAGACCCACTGTCTAGTATACGTAGCATCTATTTTGGACTTACTTCAAAGGTTTGGCTCCTTCTCCGGTTATAAAGTTAATCTTCTTAAAAGTGAATGTTATCCCATAAACCAATCTGCATTATCACTTAAACAATCCGACATTCCTTTTAAATTTAGTGTGACGGGATTCAGGTATTTGGGGATTAATGTCACCCGCACTCTCCCTTCACTTTTTGCTTCTAATTTCTCCCCCTTGTTGACCCAGGTCAAGGCTGATTTACAGAGGTGGAACTCCTTGCCTTTGTCTTTGATAGGTAGAATCAATGTAATAAAAATGTCTGTGCTGCCCAAATTTCTTTTTTTATTTCAATATACACCTGTATTTCTAACTAAAAAATTTTTCAAATCACTTGACCAATGTATTTCTACCTTTTTGTGGTGTGGGAAGGCACCCAGAGTAAGATATTCATTATTGCAACAACTTCGACTTGGTGGGGGATTGGCATTACCCAATTTTTTGTTTTATTATTGGTCAGCACATATTCAAAAGGTGATTTGTTGGCTCACCATGACTGCTACATGTTAAGTAGTTTGCCTAAAGAAAACTTGAAGATGTTCATTGCATTGCAATAACTTTTGTTCTGTTTCAGTATTAAAATATATTTCTCAATATGTTTTTGGCTCTTTTTAATTCCTCTAGTAATGTCATTAATATGATCAGAATAGTCATACCTACATACTTTTTTACCTTGACTCTTTTCTGGTTAAAATCAAATTCATAATTAATGATCATTCATGTTCTTATTCATATTACTTCCATATCCATCCATTGTGAATAATAATCTTCAAATGCACTTGTCCATTGTGATAGTTTCTTGGTGATGTCTGTATAGCTTCAACCTCAGCACATAGGATCAATCAAATTTTAAAAACTCACAGTAAAATCAATGTTGCCTAAATCGCCCGTTAACTGATTTACAATCGCACACGAAGACAAATATAGAATACAACCAATATTTTTTTCAATAGTGGCAATAATGCATAAAACAATGAAAAACGTATTAAAAAGGATGCTCAAAGACCATGAATGGAGGTTAAAGAAATCCATATGATTTAAGCGTGTGACTTTAGTCAAATCCAGAATCTACACCCAGTTAGTTATCCTTCACATCTTCACAAACTAAACTCATACCTGTGGTGGTAAGCTACAAGGTAGCCACAGCTGCCTTGGGGCATACTGACCAAAGCGTGGTTAGGGGTTAGGGTCAAAATAATGACATCATAATGTCAGCCTTATGTATAAAACTTCAAGTAAAGTGTTATCAAATGTAGTCATCAGGACTATGATTTCAGTTATAGTTTTAGTAAACTAAATGACATTAAGATTTTAGTCTATTAAATCTGTTACAGATACTGTATAGTCGACTAATATATAGAGGATTAGAGTTTATGTATTTTTTAAAGATTCAATTATCATCGATCAAACTGATATGAGATGGAATAAATGTTTGTAAACACACACAGACAGATTTGATGTGATCAATACATAAGACCACATGATCACGTGAGTTGTGATTACATTTCAATCCATAAAATCTAATCATATTTTAGCACATTGCATTGTGGGATGTGGAGTCTTGTAAATGGATGCATACAGATTTTTAGTGGGGTTTCTTGTTTTTCTTCACCAGACAAGAAGGACAGGGATCGCTTGGATTTTTTTGTTTGAGTTTGTTCCCTGTATTCCTACGTGATATCAGAATACTCCGCGACTCCATATCCCACAATGCAACGCATGAAAATGTCAACAAACGTGTGTTTAGGGTCGAAATAAAAACAAACTTTCAAGAGACAATTTCTACCCTTTTCCATTTATTTTTATAGTAGACAATGTTTGATTCATTGATTTATGAGGTACTCACAATGATTTTATCTAATAACACATTTTTGGGGGTAACAGCTTTAAGTTAATCGAGACATTTAATTAACAGTGACCTAATGCTTCCTTTGCTTTGCAGCTGACTCCATTCTGAAGAAGGAGAAGCGCCGGAGGACGAGGAAGGTGCATTTCGAGAATGTGACTGTTTACTACTTTGAACGGCAGCAGGGATTCACCAGTGTTCCCAGTGAGGGCGGCAGCACGCTTGGCATGTCTGACAGGCACAGCTGGATCAGACAGTACTCACTGGATGAGTTTGCCCTGGAGCAGGAGCTGATCCACAAAGAAATGCTGCGAGAGCATTTGAAGGAAGAAAAACTCAACTCAATCAAACTCAAGGTAAAGGTTAGCTTTCTATGAACAGTTTGATTTATAAAAAATAGAAATAATATTGTTGAGACATGCTGGCAGGTTAAAGCCCTCTACTGCATTGAGTTAGAGAGTACTTGAACAATGTTTTGTCTGGTTTTCAGTTGACTAAGAATGGTACAGTGGAGTCAGAGGAGGCCAACATGTTCACAGTCGACGACATCTCTGATGAGATTGATATGGACAACACAGAGTTGGACAAATGCATCTTCTTGCACCCGTTGACCACCGAAAAGCGGTGCACGCTGCTGCGCTCGTCTGGAGTGATGATAGACATGAAAGAGAACCGTGAACTGCAGGCCATTCGTATGTCCAGACAGCACTGTGGCTGTGATTGTATACTGTTCTGTGACCCGGAGACGTGTGCGTGCAGCGCTGCAGGCATCCCATGCCGGGTGAGTCCTCCTCAACTTTACAGCGTGTGTCAAACTCAAGGCTCGGGTTGGAAAAACTGGTCCTTTAGAGCATCCAATTTGGCCCGCAGGAGACAGTAAAAATGACAGAAAACATGAATTATTGTGTAAATTACCAAATAATCTAGCTGTAGATTACTGAAATTCACCAATTTAATGAAACTCTACAATATTTTTAAGCACTTATTTATGTCACATGAATGCAGTCATTTCAATTGCAAATTGTGATAAGTACTCTAAATCTTTCCACCAGTTTTGCAATTTCTCACAAACAATTCCACATAATTCCTCTAAATCAGTGGTTCTCAATTTTCTTTCTCTCAAGTACCCCCTTTCTTTTATTTCTAAATTTATGTACCCCCTTTTTCTGACTACAATGTTTTACTTAGAATACAATGAAAAACAACTTAATGGGATCAACAAGTGATAACAAACATTATAAAGAATCCCATTGTAAATAAGTGGAATGAAACAGTATTTATTGCCTCCTGAATTGATTTATTTCTATAGTTTTATTGTATACAGTCATCTCCTGCCTGGTGTGGGACAAATTTTCCAATATCTCACTCTCATGTACCCCGTGTAGTGCCATCACGTACCCCCATTTGAGAAACTGCTCTAAATTACACATAAATTGGTTACAAAATCAAGAATTTTGAAAGTGAAGATCCGGCAGGGACTGTTGTTAAAAACTATCGCACAATTGATGTTAAAATTGTCCTTTTTCCAACCTAAAAACTGCGGCTTACTAGAGATCAAACTGGTCCATATTTGGCCCCTGAACAATAGTTAAGTTTGACGTCCCTGTTTTAAAGGAATAATCACGTAAACTGAACGGATGTTAAGTGTGGTTGTTATATGCTGAATGTTTTTGCTTCTTTAGGTGAAGTGGATGTTTTTTCCATGTGGCTGCACTAAAGAGGGCTGCAGTAACTCAGCTGGAAGGGTAAAGTTCAATCACGACCAGGCCCGAACTCACTTTTTGGACACCATCAAGAAGTTTGAACTGGAGAAGAGCCGTGAGCAGCAGCAACCCACCCCGACCAACGGTTTCCACAGTGAAACCAGTGACTTGGGGCCTCCAAACCTGTTCACCCAGTCCCAGCACACATTGGAGTATTCCCTGTCTGACACCGTTCCACAGACGACCAGCATGCACCTCCATGCTGCAGAGGAGATGGAGGAGCCGCTGGATGATGATGAGGAAGAAGATGAAGATAATGAGAATAAAGAGGAGGAGGATGAGGATGAAGATGAAGATGAGGAGGAAGATGAGGAGGAAGATGAGGAGAATGAGGAGGAGAATGAGGAGGAAAGTAGCTCCATGTCAGACTGCAGCTCACAGAGCTTAACCAATAGTGACTCTGAGGATGAAGATGAGGAGGAAGATGAAAAGAGGTCAGAGACTTTTGAGGACATGTCAAATGCAGACATGCTTACCAAGAGTCCTTAGCATTCACAGATCCAGTTAGCACTAGCAATGGCACGGGGGTCCATGGACCCTTCAACATGACTGGTGATCAGTACACGGACTATCAGACTAAGGACCATTACACGTCTAATCAGCACTTTGTGCCCTCCTCCTCTTTGACCTGCTACACTGATCAGAAGAAGCTGTTCTCCAAAGCAGACCAATCTGGCAACCAGAGCCAGTTTCAAAGCTACCTGAAATGTAGATGGAACTTTTTCTGTCTATGTGTCCAATGTCTAGATAAGAGTTTGTCAGTTTATTGTTTATGTTTTTGTTTTCAACCTGTAATTTTTCAATATTTCCAAGTGCAAAAAATAATAAAAAAAACACATTTTAATGTCAATTATTTCACATCTTTTCACACCGTTATTGAGGGAAACTCATCGACCAAATAACTTTATGTTCATTTAATGAACATGTTTGTTTCTGTTGTGATGCTTCATACCTAAAAGTTAGAAAGATGCGTGATCTCTGGCAGATAGAGGTCAACCCAAACATAAAACAAAGTACCGGTACACTAAGATTAGATTTAATCAACATTAACAGCACTTAATGATAAATAAACACACTTTTTTGGGGACAAAAACATGCCACAGTTGATGTAATTGTATGAGGAGGAGTAGAAATATTTAAGGTTGACAATCAAACTTGATTCATTTTATTACCGTAGTTGTCAAATCTTAGATCTTTAAGGATTTTAAGAGCCATCGAATATATAAGACAATCCAGATAAAGTATTGTTTACCAAAATATGTAAATCTCTGATATCTGCTCATCCAATGGAGAATGGAAAAACCTATTGCTTTATATACTGCTGTATTAGTATAGCTCTTAACCTGGAGACATTTGCTTTTGGTCAAACAAAGGGAGTTTAAAGGCTGCTTTTAATCAATCAGTGGCGTCATTACGGCCTGTAGTACAAATGGTGCCAAAGCATAAAGTGTTAGAAGTCTAGACACAAAACATTCTCAATCTGTAAGGAATCCTTGATTTCATCTTTTCATTATTTATAATTAATATGTATTTATTGTGATTTTCTGAAAAGTCTGTAAAAGTTATAAAGCTTTGCTCTCTCAAAGTTCTCTTTTGTTTAAATGCTGGTTGTGAATTGTAAAGCTTAATGTGGCTGATTATTTTCAAACGTGGTTTTTTGTTTTTTAAGAAATGCATACATTTTGCACAAAATGCTACAATTTAAAGTGTTTGAATTTTAAAGAGTAGATAAAACCAACTGCATTTTTTGTCGATTTCATTTTAACATGATTTTAAGAATAAAAGTATTAAAATTGATTTTGTGTTTGAAAGAATTTGTTTAATTTTCACCAACATGTATTATAAACTCCTCACAGTACTAAAAGACTATAATACAAACACTTACAACACACAGCCAGGGGGCCTCATGCAGTCCTTGGTCTGATCTAAATGACAGTAAAATACACAAAACAAGAACAAAAACATACACATGTATATACACACATACAATATATTACACAAAAATATAAGAAACAAATATGGAAATGAAATACTCAAAATAGATAGAAAAACACACAAAACAAGAGCAAAATGTACAAAAACAAATAATAAAACTATGCACAAATATAATACACAAATATAAAAAATAAAATATACAATAATAATTTAAAAAAATATACAATAAATAAATAAAAATTTGCACACACAAAAAACCCCAAAATGACTGAAAAAACACAAAACAACAAAATCACAGAAAAAAAATATACAAAAAGAAAAAAAAAATAGAGAAAAATTGCAAAACACATACTGTATCTACCTATAAAAGCTGTGATGACCCCAAGTGTGTGGGGTTGCAGGTGTGTTTGTCTCTGTGTTGTTGTCTTTTTTCTTGTTTTCACAGAGCTAACGACCCTATTGGACTCAGGTGTGCTTGAAAGGCGTGGCCTAACCATTAAAATCACCTGAGGACTCACCCTCCAGCTCTCTTTAGCTCCCTGCTTGGCCTGGCTCTGATTGATTGTGGCAGGATTGTTGTTTGTTGCCCCAATATTTTGAGGAATAAACACAAATGCAGACATTTATCTACCTCTTGTTGTTATATTCCTGTTATGGTCCTGAGCTAATCTGTGACAAAGCAAGAAAGGTCTGTGCGTGTGTGTGTTTTAAGAGCGAGTATCTCCCCGACGGGCCAATAATAAAAACGTTTTTGTACTGCTAAAAGTTATTGAAGTTAATACTTCATCAGTGGTGGCTGGTGCATTTTTCTCCAGGGGGCTGCAACTCCAAAATAGATAAACACCAAAAACAGATTTTGTGTAGCTTTGAACAAATAAACAAGGACAATTGCAGTCACAGAACTGCTTTCAAACGAACCACATTTGTCATTGAACCCATAAACAAGTAAGAACTAATACAGTATATGGTAGTAGTATAGACCAGTGGTTCTCTAACTTGAACCCCCTTTCTCTTTTTTCTGAATCCAAGTACCTCTTTATATCCAACTACCACATTTTGCTCAGAATACTATATGAAAAAACAACTATAAATCATAATGATGGAATGAATGAGTGATAACACACATTTTAAAGAATCTCATTTTGTAAATAAGTGGAAAATAAAGTATTTAGTGCCTTATGAATAGAATTATTTCTACAGTTTTTATCATTTATGGTCATCTCCCTCTTGATGTGGGACCAGAGGGTTATTCCATAAAGCGGGTTATGTTCAAACTATGAGTATGTTTGGGCTCAAATGACAGAAACTCTGAGTATCCCATTCCTAAACGCAAGGTATGTTCTTCTCTGAGTATGTTACCATGGCAACATTGTCCGTGAACTAAACCTGGTCGCTGGCATGTTTTATCAAAGAAACCCTGGGTTTCGACCTGGCTCCGCCCACCTGAACACCGTTTCTGAACACTTTAATAAACCTTAACACTCTTCTCTGAAACACATTATTAACATCACACATCACAGACGTGCTCACATCATTACTAATGTTTTGCTTTATGTTTTTTTTGTGTACAAACGGTAGTTTTCTTTCTAACATTGTGGATACAGATCATTAAGTGAAAGACACTGAGAGGTTGATCTGCATTAAAATATCTACTGACATCTGTAGTAAAGTTCCCTGAATACAAACCTGTGGATAATATAAAGGAGATGAACATTTAAATGAATCCGCTTTTAAGGCTTGATTGTTGTTTTAAATTGTTATACAGTTAAATCTGTAATTCATGCATCTTTGAAGCTATGATGGCGCAGTGAATTGTGGTGCTGCGCTTGGGAGTGATGGTTGTGGGTTTGAGTCTTGCTTCAGTGTTTTTCATGACATTTTTTAGGACGTTAAGATGACTCTGGCAACAATATTACATTAAAAATCAATATAATTGTTTCGATATCAAGCGGCAGTCACTGTCTTTATATCCAGTGTAACAGGAGGACTCTCTATGCAGCCATTTTATGCTGCTGACACGTCTCCTCAGACACATTTTATTCATATTATTCATCACTCGTCATGTCACTGAAGAGATAAAGTGATGAAGTGACCAAAAAGTGTAAATAATTACGGGTGATTTAAGCCACTATAATCACTGAAGACTGAACGCACCTTTAGAACAGGCTCATATTCCTCAAACACCGTCTTATTTCACCCATTAGGTTGAATAAATCACTATTTTCCGTTTGGTTGTCATGGCAGTTTGAGTATTCTCTGATCCATTGATGATGGCTTTTTGTTGCGCGCGTGCACATCAGTAACCCAAGGTTTTTACACTCAGGGTTGATTGACCCACTTCATACCAGCTGTAATGGAATCAAACCCAGAGTTTCCCATCGTGGGGTATGTTGACCCAGAGTTTATGGATAGACTCAGAGTTTGTTAACCCTCCTTTATGGAATACCCCTCAGGAGAATGATCCTTGTTTTTTCAGTAAGTGTTCTAATCAATATGATTTGTATCATCATTCTGTGGCTTTTCTTTGTCAATGTGTGTGTTTCTGGTTTCATTTTGTGTATGGTTGGTATTATTTAAATTATTTCATCTCAGTCTGTTTCTTATGTCATTTTGAATTTTCTCTGTTATGTTTGTGTAATTTGTAGCAACGTGTCTTTGTTGTTGTTTTTAAACTAAAGAAATAAACATTACAAAACCCCATATTTTTAAGGCTTTCGTTGTTTATTTTCCTTCTTTCTCTCTCTTAAGTACCCCTGTAGTACCTCCCTCGGGATCTGGGAGAAGCTCATCCGGAGGTGGGATTTGAAGACCCCACTGACAGAGGGATCCACCAGACGTTCCCAACAGACCCTCACCACATGTTTGGGCCTGCCAGGTCTGACTGGCTTCCTCCCCTGCCAGCGGATCCAGCTCACCACCAGGTGGTGCTCAGTTGACAGCTCAGCCCCTCTCTTCACCCGAGTGTCCGAGACAACTACAACTACAAAGCTGATCATCGACCTCTAGCCTAGAGTGTCCTGGTGCCAGGTGCTCTTTTGGACACCCTTGTGCTCAAACACGGTGTTCGTTATGGACAAACTGTAACTAGCACAGAAGTCCAATAACAAAACACCACTCGGGTTCAGATCGAATTATTAATTAAATCATTAAAAAATAATTCATGTATTTGTATTTATCATGTATGTTTATGCATACATTGATTTTATTTTTGATACTGACTTGGTTATTTCAAGTGTAATACTTATGTGTATTTTTGGCCATTTAGGTCAGTTTTTTTTTTTTTTTGACCAACTCTAGAGTTTCTTTTCATGGATTTTGATTCATACATCCAAGGTCGGCCCTAAGCAAAATCAGTATATGGGGCCCATAGTGCGCAAGTGCAATTTCTTTTTGTTGGTAAAACAAAAACATTTTAGAAAGTAAACACCTATATTTTATTTGTCATTCCTGTTAAAATGTGTCAAAAGTCAAGTAAAATAGTAAAGTGCTTTTAAATTCAAGTAAAGCAAACAAAGAACACAGGTAAACACTCCAAATGTAAGTATTGAACAAAAAGTTAACTGAAATATTTCAATCTCACTGCAGACCAAACACACCTGAGTCAATAAACAAACACAAAGTCTGTTTCGTGCATACAAAGTCAAACATAGACTAAAACCAATCTACTATTCACAGTCAGTAAAAGCAAAATACAGTGCAATTGTGCAAAAAAAGTAAACAAAATCAAAGTGTTAAAAGAAATAACACATAAATCTACCTATAAAAGCAAGGGATGTGTGTGCGTGTGCGTGTGCGTGTGCGTGTGTGTGTGTGGAACAAATATCTCCCAGACAGCGGTGCCAGTTCGACCTGAAACTCGGTAGACGGGTTCCAAATACCCCGAGTGTGTGTATCTGTTATTTTGGAGTCATTTGGTCATTTCAAAATGTTTATTTAAATATTATTTCACTTCTGGACGGCCCCGAAATGAAACCTATTCAACTTTTGACCTCAGGGTGTGAGGGGGCGCTAGCGCACCATCTTCACTGCACAGCTCAAGAGTAAGAGTAAGAGTCACGTGTGCAGCCAGAGCCAACTTAGCCAGCTATGCAGCTGTAAACACACGAGCAATAGAGAAGAAGATAGTTTAGACCGAGACACTTTGCTCTCTGAATAGAGTGAGTAATGAGTCTTTTAGAGTTCACTGGAAAACTGCAGATTCTCTGTGGTGCCGTGCATGGAAGCTAAGCGCTGTCCTCTCGGTTCAAAGGTGAAAAATTAGTTTTGTGTTTTAAAAAAAGACAGCTGAATTGTAGATAATACTTTAATTTACTTACTCACTCATGTAGTGTGGAGCTTTACGTTTTGTTTTGCGTAGTTTTGTTACTTTTCTGATTGGCGCTACAATGTCTATGGAGTTTGGTTATCAGCGTCTCAAACATTCACGGGAACACACAATGTATTTATTTATTTGATGCGCGTTCACGGAGGAGATGGATGTAGACACAAACACACGGCTGATGCGCGTGCACGGAGGAGATGGATGTAGACACACGGTTGTTGCGCGTGCACGGAGTAGATGGATGTAGACACACGGTTGTTGCGCGTGCACGGAGGAGATGGATGTAGACACACGGCTGATGCGCGTGCACGGAGGAGATGGATTTATAATAAAAATATACTAAATGAGTAAAATAAAAACTAAACAATATTTATACAAAAAGTACAGAAAACGACAACAGAAATGCATAAAAATATACAAAAAACAAAACATACACTACAGAAAAAACACCAAACAACAACAAACATATGAAAATGACTCAAATACACAAAACTAAATATTTATACAAAAATACACAAAACAACAATAGAAATGCACAAAACTACACTAAAAGAGATACAAAAACACACAAAATGATTCCAGAACCACTACATTGGCAACAAAAAACAATAATTAAACAAAAAATGCACAAAAAGAAAAACAGAAAGATACAAAAATACACAATGACTCCAAAAACATACATTACAGAAGAATACATCAAACAAAAGAAAAAATGTAAAAATTTTGTATGACAAACACATTTGTCATACACATGTCCCATAAAATTAAACCAGGGAAGTTGCACACACTATTTCACTTTGCACCTGCAAATAAATCCCTTTATAATACTACAGAGTATGTACACCTCTTTGTACATCCATTCTTCAAACACATTCTCATTTGGCCATAAATGACAACTGTACTTATTCTCCCACTGTACTAGATGGATGTAGAGAGAGACACACACAGTATTTATAATAAAAATATACTAAATGAGTAAAATAAAACAAAAACTAAACAATATTTATACAAAAAATACACAAAATGATTCCAGAATCACTACAATGGCAACAAAAACGATAGTTATACAAAAAATGCACAAAAACACAACAGAAAGATACAAAAATACACAATGACTCCAAAAAACATACAATGCAGAAAAATACACCAAACAAAAAAATATAAAAGTGAGTAAAAAAAAACAAAACAACAAACACATTTATCATGCTCATATCCCATAGAATTAAACCAGGAAAATTGCACCCACATTTTGCACCCGCAAATATAACCCTTATGCTCCCACATAAATGCATACTTCCGACGGGCACTGTACTGGTATATAATAATGTAAAATAGTACACTACAAACAGTAAACATTATGACATAGGGGTCATTATTCACTATATTTAGCTTTTGTGTTTCAGAATTTTACATTCTTTTGGTGCATACATAGTTGGACACTTAACCAAAGGTATTGTAGAGCTGCAATACCCATTACTTTAACAATAAACATACTGGTAAAAGCTTCTTCAAAAAAAACAGTGCAGACAATGTTTTTAAACAAAAGATGTCAAAATAAAGAATGAAAAATTAAAATAAAATGGATATAAATATGGTGCAATATTTGTTCAATGCTTTGGTTAGGTTCTTCAAAATTGTATCTTTCTTGCTTTCTGAGATGAAAAGTCATTTATGACATCATTGTAAGTTATCTCTTTTCCTACCTGATGGTTAATACTTATTATTGCTTAACCTGTGAGGTGTTCTTGTGCCATTGCTGATCACATTTAAAAGTAAAATAAACATGACCAAGGGGTAAAACCAGAAAACTCAGAAGCTTCAGTAATTAACAAGCCTACAACATGAAAAATGTGAAAGATATTAGTTATTTCATAATAGATATTCCATTTTAAACAGTGTACTGTATTTACGTCAAATATATGTTTCATCCAGCAGATGGCGCTAGGAACCCAGTGGTCGGTTGGCATGCAGCATATCTAGCAGTGAAGAAGATATACTAAGCTAGCAGACAGAGCTAATAATAAAATGTAACTTTTAAAGATATTCACACAATATTACAGATATTCTTTCGGTGCTAAAGCGGTAAGGAATCATTTATGAACATGTTTAAGAGTATTAGGTGATTGTAATTACAAACAAATGCATGGCTGGATAGATTACTGGAAATGTGCCCTGCAGTTGATGCGCGCATCAACACTGGCACCCATGTCACTAAGAACATTTAAGGAAGAGACAAAAGACTAGATCTTCATCGGTAAAGATGAAAGCGCAGAACATGAAAGGAGGAGGTAAAAAAGAACACACTACCTTGGGAGAAAAGGATTAAAGCGCACAGAACAACTGTGACTGGCTAGAAGCAGCAGACAGGAGAGAGCAGGAAACAGTTTTGGGACACAATCTCAGGCTTCATCATCCTTTAGCTGGCCACCTTTAATGAGTGTGTCTAGTGTTTAAAAGACCAAAACACCCACTGATTTTGATTTGATTTGATTTTGATTCATTCATTCAAAGGAACATTACTGATTATGTTTCCCATATTTAAGAGACAGCCCCCAAGCCATTCTGATTTGGTAAATATCATGTTACTGCCATCTTTTGACACAAAGGACAATTAACATCTCATCCCATGTTTAATGATTGTTATTCTAGCATTACAAGACAAGCTGCTTCAGTTTATTTATTTTTTTTCAACTTCTCAATCTTAATTTTAACTTTCCTGTAAGGCTGATGTATAGTGTGTAATTATCAACGTTCTGCTTCTGTTTTAGCTGCTAATGTGTGTGCTGAGGATTATGAAGGCCCTAAACTGTATATTTAGATAAAGTGTGGCCCCTCTGCTCTCTCTTGGTTTCAGATTCGGAGGCTAAACGCCGTGAGTGGAACACGAAAGAGGGAATTTGAGGAGGTGGAAGCCTCCTCCTCCCCGTGTTCCTCCGTGCGGGAGTCTGATGATGAGGTATCCTTCAGCGAGAGCGTCAACCCGTCCACCTCAGGCCCATTTATCCGTGAGTGTCTGAGTCTATAGTGTGGCAACGTCAACTATTGACAACAAGAGAACTGTGTCATGATTTCTTAAGGAAAACAAATCCAAAATACATGGTAAAAATGGAATAAGTGGAATAAGTTTGCTTCAACTAAGTGAGCAACAAATGCTTGTTTGGTGAAATTCTAATCTGCATTTTTTTATATAAAGAGTCCTAATGCAAAAGCAGATAACTCCGTTAGATGATACGGGTGAAACAGACCGCAAATTGTGATTTAGTTTTAGTTTAGTCTGTTGACCAAAATACAATGTAGTTTTAGTCCAAATTTAGGGTAACACTTAACTTGATGTTTTATAAATAAGGCTGACATTACGATGTCATTATCTCTCATTAGCATGAATAAGGCTGTTGTTATTTGTCGTTCACTAAATTATGACACCTTTGGAGCTATGTTGGCATTTTTTGTATTAGGTGGAGGATCTAGTGGGGTTAGGTAGGGTTAAGGTTAGGGGTTAGTGTCAAAATAATGACATCATAATGTCAGCCTTATGTATAAAACTTCAAGTAAAGTGTTATCAAATGTAGTCATCAGGACTATGATTTCAGTTATAGTTTTAGTAAACTAAATGACATTAAGATTTTAGTCTATTAAATCTGTTACAGATACTGTATAGTCGACTAATATATAGAGGATTAGAGTTTATGTATTTTTTAAAGATTCAATTATCATCGATCAAACTGATATGAGATGGAATAAATGTTTGTAAACACAGACAGATTTGATGTGATCAATACATAAGACCACATGATCACGTGAGTTTTGATTACATTTCAATTCATAAAATCTAATCATATTTTAGCACATTGCATTGTGGGATGTGGAGTCTTGTAAATGGATGCATACAGATTTTTAGTGGGGTTTCTTGTTTTTCTTCACCAGACAAGAAGGACAGGGATCGCTTGGATTTTTTTTGTTTGAGTTTGTTCCCTGTATTCCTACGTGATATCAGAATACTCCATATCCCACAATGCAACGCATGAAAATGTCAACAAACGTGTGTTTAGGGTCGAAATAAAAACAAACTTTCAAGAGACAATTTCTACCCTTTTCCATTTATTTTTATAGTAGACAATGTTTGATTCATTGATTTATGAGGTACTCACAATGATTTTATCTAATAACACATTTTTGGGGGTAACAGCTTTAAGTTAATCGAGACATTTAATTAACAGTGACCTAATGCTTCCTTTGCTTTGCAGCTGACTCCATTCTGAAGAAGGAGAAGCCCCGGAGGACGAGGAAGGTGCATTTCGAGAATGTGACTGTTTACTACTTTAAACGGCGGCAGGGATTCACCAGTGTTCCCAGTGAGGGCGGCAGCACGCTTGGCATGTCTGACAGGCACAGCTGGATCAGACAGTACTCACTGGATGAGTTTGCCCTGGAACAGGAGCGGATCCACAAAGAAATGCTGCGAGAGCATTTGAAGGAAGAAAAACTCAACTCAATCAAACTCAAGGTAAAGGTTAGCTTTCTATGGAAAGTTTGATTTATAAAAAATAGATATAATATTGTTGAGACATGCTGGCAGGTTAAAGCCCTCTACTGCATTGAGTTAGAGAGTACTTGAACAATGTTTTGTCTGGTTTTCAGTTGACTAAGAATGGTACAGTGGAGTCAGAGGAGGCCAACATGCTCACAGTAGACGACATCTCTGATGATGAGATTGATGTGGACAACACAGAGGTGGACGAATACTTCTTCCTGCCAATGCTGACCACCAAAAAGCGGTGCACGCTGCTGCGCTCGTCTGGAGTGAGGATAGACATGAAAGAGAAATATGAACTTCAGGCCATTCGTATGTCCAGACAGCACTGTGGCTGTGATTGTATACTGTTCTGTTACCCGGAGACGTGTGCGTGCAGCGCTGCAGGCATCCCGTGCCAAGTGAGTCCTCCTCAACTTTTAGAGCATGTGTGAAACTCAAGTTTTGGGTAGGCAAATCCGGCCCTTTAGAGCATCCAATTTGGCCCGCAAGAGACAGTAAAAATGACAGAAAACATGAATTATTGTGTAAATTACCAAATAATCTAGTTGTAGATGACTGAAATTCACCAATTTAATGAAACTCTACAATATTTTTAGGCACTTCCAGTGTTCTTTTGTTTTTATCACATGAATGCAGTCATTTTTAATTGCAAATTGTGATAAGAACTTCTCACAAACAATTCCACATAATTCCTCTAAATCAGTGGTTCTCAATTTTTTTCTCTCAAGTACCTCCTTTTTTATTTTTAAATTCATGTACCCTCTTTCTCTGACTACAATATTTTACTTAGAATACAATGAAAAACAACTTAATGGGATCAACAAGTGATGAACATTATAAAGAATCCTATTGTCAATAAGTGGAATGAAACAGTATTTATTGCCTCCTGAATTGATTTATTTCTATAGTTTTATTGTTTCCAGTCATCCCCTGCCTGGTGTGGGACAAATTTTCCAATATTTCATACCCCGTGTAGTGCCATCACGTACCCCCATTTGAGAAACTGCTCTATATTACACATAAATGCGTCCCTGTTTTAAAGGAACGATCACATAAACTGAATGGATGTTAAGTGTGGTTGTTATATGCTGAATATTTTTGCTTCTTTAGGTGACTCACACGTCTCTGTGCGACTGCACTAAAGAGGGCTGCAGTAACTCAGCTGGAAGGGTAGATTTCAATCACGACCAGGCCCAAAACCACTTTTTGGACACCATCATGAAGCTTGAACTGGAGAAGAGCCGCGAGCAGCAGCAACCCACCCCGACCAACGGTTTCCACAGTGAGACCAGTGACTTGGGGCCTCCAAACCTGTTCACCCAGTCCCAGCACACATTGGAGTATTCCCTGTCTGACACCGTTCCACAGACGACCAGCATGCACCTCCATGCTGCAGAGGAGATGGAGGAGCCGCTGGATGATGATGAGGAAAAAGATTAAGATAATGAGGATGAGGAGGATGAGGAGGAAAGTTGCTTCATGTTAGACTGAAGCTCACTCAGTTTTCAGTGTTTGGCTTTTAAAGAGTAGATAAAGCCAACTGCATTTTTGTTTTCATTTTTGCATGATTTTAAGATTAAAAGTTTAATAATGGATTTTGTTTTTGAAAGAACTTGTTTAATTTTCACCAACGTTGTAATACAGTTTTTCTCAGTCGCTTTGCTTTTCTCACATCACTATTAACATTTGCGCAGCATTTAGTGCATTTCTCAAAACAATTAGTGTAAACTGCAAAACCTAGTGGATAACCTGCAAAGCATGTCACTTGCTCAAAATGGATAGTCCATTCCTCAAAAGCAAGTCTTCATGTCAATGAAACTGCCATTGTCATCAAAATGAGAAGTCTTGACACCATCGTTTATGAACAAGTTAGTTAAATGACTTTGTCATGTTTTCATTATGACAGTTTATTCTCAGTGTTTTCCAATGCAAAAAATGGTCAGGACTCGGTGACACTGCAGTACACGCTTTATCAAGAGAGAGAGAGAGACATGTAACCACTTTTCATGTGTAACATAAAACTAGAGTATACATAGAAGACACGTTTTACCTATACATACTGTTGACAGATCTCCTTCACTCTTTCACTATTCCATTCAAATGGCACTTTGTACAATTGTTTCATGCACATTTCATTCATTTTGAGCACTTTGTCATTTGTTGCATTTGACATGGATTCAATATTGCCAAATACATTGTTGTCCTCTATGACAGCGCTTTGCATTTCTTTCAACCTTATTGCATTGTTTGCAATCACCATTGAAAAAATGGCTTCCTCTTGCTGTGAGGTAAAACCTCTGCGAGGTTGTCTTTCAATCCTATGTGGTGCAGAGTAAAATTACAGTAATGCACAGTAAACATGAGATATTACGAGATGTTGGATTACTGTCCAATACTATACATAGCTGATCTCCCTACAAAATGTTTGAATGATTGAATTCACAGTGGTTCTTCCAACATTTGGTTGCAGCCTCTGACCAGCCTCAGCCATTGTGAGGCCGTGATTGACAGCATGGTCCACAACTGTAGCCTGAGTTTCATTAAGAATCTGCCAATATATTTAGCCTCTTCTCCCTCTTCCCCTGTTTTATCCCCTTCCCTTTCCTCCCCTAGCTTGTCATTGGTTACAACTATACTTCACACACCTCCTCGTGAGTGAAAGCTGAAGTTCACCTGAGCGCAATTGTTCAATTTAGGAGACATTTCCAGAAAAAATTATGAAGAAAGGTATAAAATTGGCTTGATAGACTTTGATAAATAGTTCAACAATTGTGTATGTAATGAAATGAAGACTATTAGTTTTTATTGGGAACGACAATTCAACATCCATAAGTATAGTTCATTTTGATGGACATAACATAAGCAAACAATAATGTTATAAAACAGCAGATAATTGTATTAAAGCAGCTGATACATGTCCAAAAGCATTTGCAGGAAGGAGAAATTGCTACTATGATGTACACAAATGACTAAATGTAGTGGAGGTTGAACTAATAGTTACTGTATGAGAATTTTCATTCTGATCTGAGAAAAGCACCAAAGCGACTGAAAAAAATTGTATTAACTCCTCACAGTACTAAAAGACATTAATACAAACATTTACAACACGCAACCACGGGACCACATGCTGTCATTGGTCTAATCTAAATTACAGTAAAATACACAAAACAAGAACATACATGTATGTGTATATACACATACAATATAATGTACAAAATATATTACACAAATATGATAATAAAATACACAAAAAATATAGAAAAATACACAAAACAAGAGCAAAATATACAAAAGCAAAAAATATAAACATAAAAAGTATGCACAAATATAATACACAAATCTAAAAAAATATTGAAAAAAATACAATAAATAAATAAAAATATGCACACACAGAAAAAAACACAAAATGACTGAAAAAACGCAAAACAACAAAATCACAGAATGAAAAATATACGAAAAGAAAAAAAAAAAAAGAAAAATTGTGTGTGTGTGGGTGTGGACGGCACATTCATGTTTACCCAAATTTGAAACCTATTCAGCTTTTGACCTCAGTGTGAGGGGGCGCTAGCACGCCAATCTGTTTATTTACAACCTCTAATAATCAGTAGATGAAGACCCTCCTCCAGTCCACAAAAGAAGGTCAGTATTGCAGTGTCTGTTCCACCTGAAACTTTTTTAACTTCCACATGGCCCCATGGTATGTATCCATTATTTTGGAATTATTTGGTGTTGCAAAACGTTTATTTTTCATGGTACTTCCAGGTCCAATTTTCCCCCCCCCCTCAAGTCTCATGTTTGGGCGTGAGAGACATGCATTTCAACAACCTGTGACAGAGTATGTGCATGCACAGCCGCGTGTGAGAGAGAACCTACGGAGGAGATGCAAAGAGTCCCACACGGCAACCAGGAGGACAGGTAGCGAGTT
The DNA here is from genome assembly GCF_900634775.1 of Gouania willdenowi. NCBI lineage: Eukaryota > Metazoa > Chordata > Actinopteri > Blenniiformes > Gobiesocidae > Gouania > Gouania willdenowi. The sequence continues at coordinate 24,442,610 of NC_041064.1, forward strand.
ACACACACACACGCAAAACACGGCCTCACCACACATAAGGTATTTATAATAAAAATATACTAAACGAGTAAAATCAAACAAAAAACTAAACAATACTTCTACAAAAAGTACACAAAACGACAACAGAAATGCACATATAATACAAAATGACTCCAAAATATTATTGATTTTACATGACAGAAAAATACACCAAACGACAACAAAGATATGAAAATAACTTAAAATACACAAAACTAAATATTTATACAAAAAATGCACAAAATGACAACAGAAATGCACAAAACTACACCAAAAAAGATACAAAAATACACAAAATGACTCCAGAATCACACTACAATGGCAACAAAAAACAATACTTTTACTATATACTATACTATACTAAAAAATGCACAAAGACAACAGAAAGATGCAAAAATACACAAATTGACTCCAAAAAACATACATTACAGAAAAATACACCAAACGTGAAAAAACAAAAAATAAAAACAAACATTTATCATGCGCATGTCCCATAGAATTAAACCAGGGAAATTGCACACACTATTTTACTTTGCACCTGCTAATATAACACTATAGAGTATGTAGACCTCATTGTACATCCAACCTTCAAACACATACTAATTTGGCCAAAATTGATAACTCCTCTTAAGCCCCCACGACTACATACTTCTGACGTGTATGTATGTGTAAAGCGAATTTCTCCCCGAAGCGGTGTCTGTTCGACCTGTTGTGTGTGCGTGCATTATTTTAGACTGATTTGGTGTCGCAAAACGGTTATTTTCTTTTTATTTAGAGATTACGGCTCTCAATTTTGATCGTTCGCGGCACTTCCGGTTCTGGTTTTAGGACGTCACGTCACTGTGTTGCAGTGTCTTTGCAGGTTTAAAGGAAAAGGCCAATATTAAAAACATTTTTGTACTGCAAAAAGTTATTTAAGTTAATATTTCATGGTTATTTAAAATGATTCCTGTGACCCCAAACTTCCTTTAAATCACGGTTAAGGAGTTCATTTCCTCCTGTGGTATGCTATCGTCAGCGTCTCAAACATTTGACTAGAGCTCTCTGAATAGATCATTTGAAACCGTCAGCCACTGGTGAGTCTTTTGCTGACAAGTTTTCGATTCTTTAAACCATATAAATGCTGTTGCATTATTGAACTCAACCCGTTCAATACTCTATTTGGAAAACTCTGCGTATTGCCTGTGGGGCCGCGCATGGAAGCTAAGCTCTGACCACTCGGTCCAAAGGTAAACAATGATTTTTGTTAAAAAAAAAGACAGCCGAATTGTAGATAATACTTTAACTTACTTACTCACTCATGGTGTTTGGAGCGTTATTTTTGTTTTGAGCAGTTTTGTTACTTTTCTGATATGCGCTACAATGGCTATGGAGTTTGGTCATCATTGACATATTGATGTGAACGCAGCTGCGTTTTGAATGAATGAATATTGGGCAATTATTTAAACACTTGAGTCTTATTCTGCTTGAGTAGTTTGATATTCAAAAGGTGTGCTTTGACTTTAACTTTGATTCTGACTGTGAATATGAACATGATACTGGGGTGCTAGGTTATGGTGTCTTGGTTACTATTGTAATTTTGATTTATTAATGACAATTAATTAAATAATTACTTAATGTATTTGTATTTAGCATGTATGTTTATGCATACATTGATTTTATCTTTAATACTGACTTGGTTATTTCAAATGCAATTCTTATGTGTATTTTTGGCCTTTTAGGTCAGTTTTTTTTTGTACTAACTTTGGAGTTTCTTCTAATTGATTTTGATCCATACATCTCAACCACTATGGTGAGCTACATCAACGAACTGGTAGGACAAAGTCTGTCACCTATAGAGATGTCCCAATACAACTTTTTCACTTCCGATACGATATTGATATTGCAGCCTTCAATATTGGCACGAATCATACATACTTTGATGACTTATTTTGTAGTGTGGAATGTTAGAAAAGGCTTGATCAAGTGATGTTACTCAAACAAAGAACAATAGTCAGCAACAGTAGAGATGAGAAAAACTGACCCATTTATTATTATCCAATTGGTTACATAAATTTTAATCTTCAACATATTATCTACAGTATTCTATGGGGTGTCCTGATCCGATATTAATATCGAAGATTTTAGATGCAGTCCGATGAAATCCGATATTCGTTTTCTCGCTGATATCGGACCATTATCCGATATCAATATTGGATCGGGACACCTCTAGTCACCTACCGCTGTGGACAAACCTTTCTTTGGATTATAAGGACAGGAACTGAAGGCTTGAACTGAACTGAGCATTTGGGTTATTGTGGGTAATCCATATTTTTGTCTTTGGAATAGTGTATTGTTTGTAATAGTTGTTCTTTTTGTAAATATTTCTGTTAATACTCACACTCAAACTGCACTACTGCCTGATGTATTCATTCACAATCCAAGCTCCTTTAAAGGGCCCATGTTACGCTAAATCAACTGTTCTGTGTTTTAAACATCATAAAAGTGCTATATGGGCTTTATTCTCTCAATCGTTAGTTAGATGGTGATTTGCTCCTTTCTTACTGCAGGGTGAGCCCAAACACCTCGCTCCAATTTGATGACGTGTTCCCACGTTGATGACGAATTTGACGCGGCACTGAGCTGGAGAAGCCACGCCTCCAGGAATCTCTCTGCCGTGATTGACATGTAAACAGACACGCCCACGAAGGTGAGCATTTCAGCGTCCCTCGCGCAGTGTTATGTATGTATTTTCTACAGTCTATGTATGTACCAATGAACGCCCAGCCCCCACGCTCTGTCTCGTGTTTATAAAGCAGCGGGTTAAAACTCTGGGAAATAGGCGAGTTTGGGAAAATAAACCTCAAATACTATGTTTTTGGGGTTCTTAGAACAAATGGAGATGGGTGAAAAATAGCATGACATGGGACCTTTAAAGAACATTCTTCTGGTGCCGCTATTGTAGCCGTAGTCAACCGCCTTGCCCAAATGCGCTACAACAGCATTATAAACGCTGGTATTTTTATCACGTGTTTATAACCTAACGCGCACTTTGGATGTACATGTCGCATGCACATAGAGCCGTTTAGAGAGAGAGAGAGTTGCGACAATGGAGGTTCGAAATAAACTCAAATAGGAAGTTATTGCTGGGCAATGGCAGCGGCTGTGCACAAAGCGAACAGCGAAAACATGTTAATTCCTCCACAAACACAGCATTATAAACGCTGATATTTTCACCACGTGTTTATAACCTAATGCGCACCATGGATGTACATGACATGCTTGTGTGTAAGTTTTTTTTTTTTTTTTTTTTTTTTTTTTTAAATAGAAAAGGTGGGGAAGAATAGAGTTAGAATAGTTTTGCAGTGAGGGTGAGATGTGAGGTTGTAGAATATATTGTGCTTATTATGTTGTGTAATCCAGCCAGTATGGTGACAAGTGTGAAGCTTAGCTATAATGGTGGTGGCTGTGAACAGGGGGAATGAGTGAATGGTAGTACCTAAAGCAGGTATTTGGGATTAACGTGTCTAAGGTTAAGCCCAGTATGAGTTTTATTACACATCCCAAGGCGTGCCAGTGCATCGTATACCAGAAAAAAAAAAAAAAAAAAACGCTACTGCAAGCCCAGGAACTGCCCTGGGCCCGCAGATGCAGCCAGGCCAGCAGAAAGAGCGGAGGCCAGGGAGCCCCAGGCAACCCCCCAGATGCCCCCAAGATCCCAGGCCAAGAGGCAGCCACCGCCCCCCATACACACATCCGAGGAAGCCCCAAGCAGCCGAGCACCCAGCGCAAGCAAGGCACGCCCCCAAGGCAACCAGGAAACAAGACAAGCGCCAAGCCCCACCCTCAGGGAAGGGGCACCCCCACGCCCCACCAGGCCGGCACCGCCCGGAGAGACCCCGCAAAGGGAGTCCCCCCAGCAAACACCCCTTACACCACCCCCCAGAGAACCCACCGCCCCGCACGCCCCCCGACCGCACCCCCCCCGATCCCCACACGGTAGCCCAGCCATCAACGAAACGGGCCGGGCCCCCCACCCGACAGGCCCAGATGTGTGAATTTACCCACCACCCTGTTATGGTGCTCTCCATTCCACCAATAGAGAGGCACTTCCTATCCCCCTGAGTGAATGTATGTGCTTAGTGAATGCATGAAGTGCTATTAAAAAAGGGTGGATGGAGGGGTAGCGGTGCTCCCCATCCAGCCACCTACAGCTCCGGAGGGATGTGGAAGTGGTGGTCCCACCCTCGGGGGGTGGTGTGTTGAGGTGTAATTAAAATTGGAGGGATTAGTAGGGCAGCCAGAGGTGGGAGTGCCGCCCCCGCGCCACTACTTAGTAGTGCTGGCGGCGGCCCCCTCCACCCTCAGCCCCACCATCCAGCCCCCCAAGGGTTGGGTATGTGAGTGTGGTGCAACAAGTGGGTGAGCCAGACCAGCTGGGAGTGAGCGATATGAAGTGTCCATGTAGGAGGCCTGTCTGGTAGGAGCCCGGCCCGTCCGCACCGCCGGCCACCGGAGAGGGCAGACGGCGCAGACGGGCACACGGCACGCGGGCCCCAGAGACGCGCCGAGCGGCACAAACGGAGACCCCCCCGCGGCACCCCCCCGAACCGCGGCGGCCATACGGAGCACGGCGGGGACCACCCCCCCCCCCCCAGGCGGAGCCAGGCACCAGCCACATCCCCCAGCAGTCCAGGAGGCGACCCCCGCCGCCAGTCGGCCCAGAGCGGCCCGCCCCGCCAAAGCAGGCGGCGACCGCGCAGGAGAGAGGCCAGCTCCCACACCAGGGCCAGCACAGGCCCGCACGACACCACGACAGAGCACCCTCCACAGGTGGGCGGCCCCGGCCCCCCCGACGAGAGAGGACGCCACCAACCACCCAAGCAGGGCCACCCCGCCAGCCAAGGACCGATAGGTAGGCGAACCCATGCCCCTCCAGCCAGGCACCGCAACCCCACATCAATGTTGCCAGCAGAGCCCCCCCCACCCACGGAGACCACCCCCAATCACCCCCGCACCGACATGAGACACCCCCGACGCCAGCACAGCCCGGATGACAGCAGGCCCCAGCCAATAGCCCCACCCCGCCCAAGGCAGCGCGGCACCTCGCTGAACCGCAGCCCGTTCCCGGGCAGACGGCGGGAGGGCACACCCCGAGACGCCAAACCCAGAGACCCACCCCCGGGGCACCCCCGCCCAGACACGGCACCCACGGGGCCCGGCGCCTCCAGCCAGCAGACCAACCACCCCGACGCGGATCCACCAGGACAGGAGCCACCGGCCGCGCCCCCACACACACCCACCTAGCACGGCCCAGGGGAGGCCCCAGCGTGGGCGAGGCCCCTTAACTCACCCTTCCCTCCCCCCGAAGCCACACAAGCCGGCCCCTGCGGTCCCCCAAGTGAGCCCCCGAGGAGGAGGGGGAGGGGGCGGCCCGGCCCACCGCGCCAGCGGCACGCTCAGCGAAGGCGCGCCCCAGGGAACCAGGCCAAGGCCCCAGACCGGCCGGCGGAGCAACCCACCGCACCACCCCGCCACCCGACAACCCAGGACGCAAGTGCCGCCCCCAAGAGCAGCTGCCCCCAGCGCCACCCCCATCCCGGACCCCCCCGTCCCGAAGCCACGAACCCCACCACCCCAGGCCCCCAGACGAGCCAACCCCGAGCCACCCACCCAGCGCAGCAATGCCCGCCCCCCAAGCGAAGGCCACAGCCCCCCCACCAGCACCCCGGACCGACAGGAGCCCCCCACGCCAAACCCAACGGGAGAGCCGGCGCCGAGCGAAGGCGGAGGAGGGGGGGAGCACGAGACAGGCAAGGCAAGGCAAATTTATTTGTATAGCGCATTTCATACTCAAGGCAACTCAATGTGCTTGACATGATAAAACATTCAATTGTTTAAAATCAATAAGAACATTTAAAATCATCAGTAAAATCAATTAAAATCATCAGTAAAATCATCATGACATCAACAACATGACAAAAAATCTCTCTCTCAATCATATGCAGTAGAGAAAAAAGTGCCTTTAACTTTGATTTGAAAATGTTCACATTGGATGCTGACTTCAGCTCTGCTGGCAGTTTGTTCCACTTCTTTGCAGCATAACAACTAAAAGCAGCATCACCATGTTTACTGTGAGCTCTGGGCTCCACTATCTGATCTGTGTCCTTAGATCTGAGAGACCTGCTGGGTTCATACCTGACTAACATGTCACTGATGTATTCTGGACCAAACTCATTCACAGATTTATACACCAGCAGCAGAACTTTAAAGTCTATTCTGAGGCTGACTGGGAGCCAGTGTAAAGACTTTAAAACTGGAGTAATGTGCTCTGACCTCTTTGTTCTGGTTAAGACCCGAGCTGCAGCGTTCTGAACCAGCTGTAGCTGTTTGATGCTCTTTTGGGGGATTCCTGTCAGAAGACCATTACAATAGTCTAGTCTGCTGGATATAAAAGCATGGACCAGTATTTCCTGATCTTTCTGAGCCATTAAACTTTTCACTCTGGAGATGTTCTTTAGGTGGTAGAAGGCTATTTTTGTGATAGATTTGATCTGACTGCTGAATGTAAGATCTGAGTCAATCAGAACACCAAGGTTTTTGACTCGGTCTTTAGCTTTTAACACTAGAAGTCCCACAGAGGTGTCAAATGAACTTTTTACCTATAAAACCCAGAGAGGTGTCATTTGACCCAAAGAGAACACAAAAATTATTTATTTTTAATGACAGTGTGGTGTGAGAAATGTGCAAAAGAACAACTGTGATTTGTTTTCAATGGTTTTTATTTAGAAGAATCTCCTTCATCCTCTTATTGAGACTCGTGACATACTTGGCACTGCCACGGTATCTCTCTCCTACATTTGCCACATGTGTATTTGTGGCAATGAACACATCGCACAGTTGCGCGATTGCTCTTGCAGCAATGGTTGATCTGACACTTAGCCCTTTTCCCAGGGCCAGGTGTAGGCGGTTGTTGTTGGCGCAGTTGCTCTTTGAGTGCCTTCTTTTCACTCACATGAGAGTTAGCCAACTCTCTTGCTAGCTGAACCAGGAAGTCCACCCGTCTCTCCTGCACCCCGGTGCATGCTTGATAAAGCAGATGTGCATTGAGTGCCGCCATGTCGATCATGTTGTAGAACACGGCGACTGGCCATCGCCGTGTTCCTGTGCGCACACTGTACTCCCGCACCATCTGGTCCATCACATCCACTCCGCACTTTGTGGTGTTGTATTGGGTGATGGTGTTTGGCTTCCTTTTGATGGTTTCCTCAGTCTCAACCACGCTGTGCATGCTGCTGAGAATGTAGACGGTCTTTTTTCGTTTGGGCGCATACACCGTCAGCGTGGCACCAGTGGTGGAAAACACCTAAAAAAGAAGAAATTGTTGTTATTATAGCGGTTTTAAACACAATGACACACTCAGAGGTGTTGATGGAATAAAAAAGACCAACAACATACCTGAGTGGTGAATTCCTTGCGGTCCATCTTTCTAGTTGACTGAGGAATTTCCCGGCGAATCTTGTTGACTGTCCCGAGGATGGTGGTTTTCCGGCTGAGCAGTCGTCATCCAAGTGTCAGTGATGTAAAGAAATTGTCCGTGGTGACCGTCCTGCCTTTGTCCATAAATGGTTCCATCAGCTTCATCACCACACTCTCAGAAGGTCTCTCCTCACTGGGACGACTGGGGTCCTTTCCAAGATATGGGAGGACATTGCAGATGTACTTTGTTTTCAAATCACAAGCCACCCAAAACTTTATGCCAAATTTGTCGGGTTTTGTTGCAATGTACTGCAGGAAACAGCAGCGAGTCTTCGATGGGAAAAGCTGTTCATCAATTGTGATGTGTCGACCAGGGTTGTAGCATGTGATGCAGTTGGTAACAAACGATCCCCACACATCCGAAATTGCAGCAAACTTATCTGTCTGCACTCGCTCACTGCGCGTAAACATGTCATCAAATCGTAGGTGACGCATGATGTCTTGGAAACGGTTTCGTGACATAATTCCAGTGATAAGTGGGTTTCCCAGGCATGCTGACCAGCTGTCACGCAGAGATGGAACCTTGGTCACCCCCCTCAAAATAATAACAGAAATAAATGCCATTAGTTCATGGAGGATCATGAACCAGTCCGTCTGCTCCGTTTGCCGTGCATGCTGAATAGTCCATTCTTGAATGGGACGGAGCATGCCAACAGTAATGAAACAGAGGAAGCTCTGAAGGCGACTCCTGATTCTTCTTCTGGCCTTTGCTGTTGGCTCTCCATCTGCAGCGTACGGTTCCATTGGAGTGAAACGGAGAATTGTACCCACATGTTCTTCATGCCACACTGTGCCCTCTTTCGCCGTCTCTGTGGGCTCACTCTCCAACCGAGCTCTCTTTTCCAGATGAGGAGCAGTCGCGTCATCTGCAATGTGAACAAATTCAAATTATTCTTTTCTTCGGTTTTAAATAAAAATAAAGTCAGGAAATGAAAATAGGATGTTTGGGAAATCTAACCTGAAGACAGCTCAGAGTCCGAATCCGAATTTGGCTGAAGGTTTATGTCCTCCCCATCTGAGTCACAAGGGTTTGCATTGTTCAGGATCAATTCCAACGCTTCTTGAGTGGTAAACCTTCTCTGCATTTTGAGTAGAATAAGTGTGGAGTGTCAGCAGGTGGAAGCAGCCAGCTATTTATTCCCCACAGCACAAAAGGCTGCATGACAACATGGTATTCCAGTGGTGTCCAATTCCGGTCCTCGAGGGCCACTAATCAGCACACCTTATTCAAATGATCATCCAGCTCTGCAGAAGCCTGATAATCATTTGAATCAGGTGTGTTGGAAGAGGTGACTCTGTTTCTTTCAATGTTTGTAGTCTGTGTTTGTTCTCCCCCAGCATCAAGCAGAACGAGTTAATAAACGGGGCATTGTGACTTTAGCTTCCAGGGCACTTCCCCCTAACATTCCAGACTTCCATTGTTAGAGTCAGGCTCTCCCCCCTGCTGATTTCTCAGGTGATTCATTTACAAATGAATAGATGCAAATTGTAGCCATCAGAGTCGTCAGTTTGGTCCTAGAGTTCATTTGACCCTGCTCTGGGACTTCTGGGGGGATATAGAAATCCCTGGGACTTCTAGTGTTAAAAGACTAAAAAATACACATAAAAACAGAGATGTAGTAGTAAAGAAAACACTAAAACAAAATGATAGAATGCTTGGACTTTTAAAAAAAGTTTATTCCATCACGTTGTGTGTTTGAGATACTTTTTTATTTTATTTTATCATCTTAAGCAGGGTTTAAATGTGCTTTATATATATACTTGTACATACTGGTGGTAATAGTTTGTTTTTTTTATATACTTTTTATTTACAATTTTATATTACATGGACAACAAGGAAGAAAAAAAAAAACACACACAAAAAAAAAAAATAATAATAATAATAATAATTTTAAATAATTAATTAAAGAAAAAGAAAATAAATAAATTAGGGGGGTAGTGCTCCTTGTGAAAATTCAGTCCTTTATCCTGTAATCAATCCATTTTGTCCAGCGTTTCCCAAAATGTCTCGACTGGTTTCTTAGATAATGAGTCCATTTCTTCATTACGTATATTTCCTCCAGTGTATTTGTCCATTGAGTCACTGTTGGTGGGTCAACTTTCATCCAGTTTTTGGTAATGTTCTTTCTCGCTGCAATTGTCATTATTTTAAAAAGATAGATATCACTTTTGGAGATGACTTCAACCCGTACAAGGCCAAGGTAAACGACAGGGTCCACAGGTATAGTACAACACAGTACATCTCCCATTACTTGTATAACTTCCCTCCAAAATGCTTTTATTTTTGGACATAACCAGAAGATGTGTGAGTGGTCAGCATCCGCCTGCCCACAGCCCCTCCAGCACAGCTGTTCACATTTCAGTGTTCTCTTTAAAATTTGTGGTGTTATAAAGAAATGTACCAAGTTCTTCCAGCCAAATTCCCGCCATCTCCTTCAGCTGGTGGAGGTGTGCTGCGTATCGCACATGCTGTACCACTCATCCTCAGATATCGTCATATTTAACTCCCTTTCCTTCTTTTGTTTTATATAAAAAGTGTTGGATCCATTTTGTTTTAGGCTTTTATACAGTTTTGAGACTATCTTAAAGGGAGTGGCTTTGTATGCTTGTATTATGATTTCCACTAATTCGTTTCCTGCTGAAAGCTCTTTTCTGATTTCAGTATCGAAAAAAATTCTTATCTGTAGATATCTACTTTCTAAATCAAATTCTTTTTTAAGTTTGTCAAATGATTTTAATGTTTTAGGTGTTCTATCTCCCATCATTGTGCATAACGCAGTTATCTCTTTATCTCTCCATTTATTAATAGGTGGTAATAGATTAAAGATAAAGTCTGGTCTGTAATGGAGTGAGGCTGGATTAATTACATTTAGACTGGGGTTAAAGTGACTTATCACATCTACTTAAATTTGTTTAATTGTTTTAAGGTGTGTGTGCGTGTGTGTGTGCGCGTGCGGGCGTGTGTGTGTGTTTTGCTCTTTGGACTATGAACATGTCTTAACCTAATACTGCATATAAAACAAGTTAATACTTTAGTTGTAGTAAATTGTGCTATAATACATACTAATGCTTTACTATCTTTCTCATTTCATCAGTAAAGATCAAACAATGACAGGCTTCATGGTGATGAACACATGATGTAACCACAGAGAGAAGCTGTGACTGAGAACATCCTCTACATGATGATCACTGACATGAGGTCTGTGTCCATGGTTGAAGATGAAGCTTCACTACAATCATCCTCACCTTTAATCCAGGTCACATTCTGCCCTCAACGACACAATTTATGTTTTACATTTTACAAAGCTCATGGAGAGAAAATATGAAGAGACTTTAAAGGAAGTGAAGAATGCAATGAACACAAACAGCAAACTGTGTCTCACTGCAGATATATGGACACGTGTAGCTAATGAAGTCTACCTTAGGGTGACCTACCACTACATTCACAATGGGACGAATAAACAGGCTGAAATTAAAAATGTGGTGTTTTTTTATCCGATTCATCAAATAATTTATCGACCGATTAATCGATTATGAAAATAATAATTTGTTGCAGCTCTAGTTGAGAGGGAGCTGGAAGACAAATCAACAGAACTCAGACACATGCCTTGATGTCCAGTCAGACATTTTCTCTTTCCCTTACCTTCTCACCTACCTCTTTTACCTCATCCCAGAATTTCTGTTTTCACAACATTTCAAATGAAAATAGTGTGTTCACATTGTTATGTCTAAGGTGGGCCCATAATAGAAACATAAAGTTTCATTAGCCAGGACAGAAATTAGGCTGATAATGTGGGTTGGTTACATTTTCTTAGAAGGCCTAATTTTTGATCAAAGTTCCACATATAGCATTACACAGTGAAGAATCTGATAAAAGCACTTTGGTGTTTGGTTTGCTCACAGGTTCCAGTCAATTTTGATTTCTAGTTTATTGTCCACTGATATTAAATGTTGTGAGAATTGTGTTACAATAAATATAATTTAGGACAATGTCAATATTTTTGTTCTCTTTCCACATTAATAAACACATTTGAAAAATGTTCTTGAACAACTGATTACTTTCATTTTTCCTTATTGTATATTATTAACTGACATCAATGCCTTTAATTGTAAAATAATATATTTTCCCTTTGGTCTGTATTTCCATCGTAAGTTTGGTCTTAAATTTTTTTTAAGGTGGTATTAAAAAGGTCTCAAAGTTTTAAATATAACTTCTTCCTACTTGTAGTCACCCTGCAATCAGTATCCAAGCTATAAAACACTTGTTAAAAAAGAAAATATATAGGTAAGTCATTTTTACATTGTATTTATTGATAAAAAAAATGGTTATTTATGGTTGGAGTCCCATTAGGAGGCTTTGCCTCTGGTAAAGGAGGTACCCATAGTTTGTTTCTCCAAGGAATGGGGGTTCTGTTGCGGGGCTGTGGATTGCTGGCACCCATTCCTGACCTCATATTTTTAGGATTCCATGATGGAGCAGCTGCATTTAACGTCTGGGGAAGGAAAAAGTTAAAGATAAGTTCAAACACAGAAACAACAGTGATTTAAGAACAGGTGAGTGAGGAAGGAGGTGATTTCTGCTCCATGGGTTACCTGGTTAGAGCACTTCCTGTTGGGGATGGTGAGGGGGGAGGAACGTTTGCTCTCCTCATCAGAAGAATCTGAGTGGTATTCCGACACCATTTTACCCGTGTCTTTGGACAATGTGGCAACTGGGAAGTCGAAATTATTTTCTCCGTATCTGTGCAACAATAACACACACACACACATACACACATTAAAAACAAACAAAAACAAGCTGTTTTTCAGCACCCCATTTTACGAGAAAAACATCTTTGAAATGTTTGATTTGGTCCTAAAACATGAGGGTTTAGTCTCTGTCATTTAGCCGTTTTCTTTTGGACTCACCCTCAAGTTTTACACGAAATCCCACGCATTATGTATGTAATTTGACCTTTTATGTGTGTGATATTGTCCCAAAACATGTATGTGATGCATTTCTATATCATATGGGCTAGATGCACACTTCACTTCCACAATGACAAATGACTATAGTTTTCATAATAATCTCACAAAATTCAACAATAGCAATAAATAGCAGAGGACATATTATACATTTACATAAGCTACTGGCCTTTCATTGACAAACAGTTTTTCCTGTTTATTCAGAGTTGCTCCTCTTGTTTTAAGTTTAGTGACGTCTCACTGAGCAATTTGGCCCATTAGCACCAGATTTTGAATAAAGAGAAAAAACTAAAAAGTTTAGATTGCATTTTCAGATTCAGAACATGAATTCCACGATCACGGATAATCAGAGGAGTAGAAAATCTAAAAAAAAGAATGAAGAATAATTGTGTGTTTTTGTTACTCACCTTCCACAAACCTCTCCAGGATCAACCCACAGAGTGATTTCCCATGGCAGCCCCAGGTCGCTGTATTTAATCCCACTTTCCCTGCAGGCACGCAGCAACTCTGGGTCCTGTTGATGTAAATTATTCACTCTGATGCACCTGAAAAACACAAATATTCAATTTCAATTCAACTTTATTTACATTGCAAAACTTTAGCAGAACTAGGCTCAGAGGTAGCCACCCTCTGCTTTGACTGGTTGGGGTTAGTGGATAGAAAGAGGAGAACAGCACTAAAAGGATCAGCGTGTTTAGCTGCTGAGGCTGACCAGAGGACAGCTACAAGGGTCACTCCAAGTCATTTTTACACATTTTCAGGACATCCCATGTACTTTGGTCTTAAAAAAAATCTGAAATGTTTATCAATTGTTCTTTAATTATTCAATTGCCACACTTTAATGACATGGAATGACCCACAAACCATTGTGTGTCCCACTGAGCAGTACCTGTATGCCTGGCCTTTGCTGGGGTTTTCAGGGTACCAGTGTCCTTCAAACTTCTCCTGCAGCACCACTGCCAGACGCTTTCCAAACAAATCAATTTTCTCCGCCTTCACATTGTTTTTTAATTTGACAAGGCTTTTCAGGAAGGACACCACCTCTGCAATCTCTGCCCTCATCATGAAGCTGCACCTTCAATAATAAAAACTTATATTAATATATACATAAAACACATAAAACCAAACTTAATCTAACAAACTCAAGAGATGGAAAACCAGAATCCTGACCCAAAATCCCAACCCTATAATAAAATCCAAAACATGTTCGTTTGCTTACATGTAAATAAATAAATAGAAAAAGATTGCTGAGTGGACATAATATGACTATCACAAACTGAACAGTTATTGAAATCAATATCAAACGCTTGATGTAAGAAATCATTACACAGATAGATATTATTTAACATTTCTTTAGCCTTTTGTTGATCAGCAAACTCTAAAATATATTTTATATATTTCAGGTGAGATACATTTAAGAATATAATTTATTTTCAAAAGAAGAGAAACTAAATTTCATTTCATGCTTGTCTGTTGAATTAATTTTTATCTATTAAAAAAATTAACTACAAGTTGTGAATAACATGGCAACAATTTTAAATATATTCACTTATGAATGTAAAATTATGCCAAAAATAATACTGATTTACACTAAATATAATTATTTTGTTTTAAAGCCAAACTTCATCTGACAAAACTCAAGTAGTTCAATGCTGGAATAAAATCCCTCTACTGCTGTAAAAACTCACACATTGCTCACGGGGAGACTCTGGTGGTCACAATGTAAAATGCAAATTTAAAATATTAAACTTACTTTGGTTGTTTGTACGTTTTTAGTTTATCTCACTCTGATGGACAGAATAAATGATGTGGTTTCTCAGATAATTTCGTTTTGGAACTGTTTTAGGAGCTGCTTTCATCTTATGATAAACTGTTTACAAGAGTTGAGAACCATGGCAACCGGCCTTCTTCAATTTGCGCATGCGCAGCGTTCTAGCCTGACGTAGAGCAAACAGAAAGGAAAGAGGGGGAGGTGGCTAAACATAATAAAACCATCTACAGATTTAACTGCTGCACGAACAGCCACGGACAGGTCTGTAGTTATTAAAGTGTTATTTGTACGGTTCAAAATGATGATGAATAGTTCATTAATATTTTCTCGTCAGAGAGGGAATGTTAAAGACAGAAATAAGGAACTGACGTAATTTATCTAAAGATGCTGGGGTGAGTTAGCACCTGAAGTTAGTGTTAAGTTGGTTCATATGTTTTTTAAATAATATAGTTGTGAGTTATTGTTTGTGTTGTTGTATAATGATAAACAATATTTATATATATGGAAAAATTATTGTTATAATATTTATTTATTAATTTATTTTTAAATATACAACAGGTCAGAAGTGCAGATTATAAAAATCACATATACAAAATTGAAAAAAATAAAGATAAAATAAATAAGGGTAAATCATAATCTTTCCATTTCAAAAATACCATTGTATATAGTCACAGTTTGGATGTTTTTTTTTTTTTTTTGTATGAATAAAGGATATAGTTTTGATATATTCTTTAAATTCACACAGAAAGCTTACAAAGAGGGGAGTAAATTGGTTGAACTTACATTTGTGAATATAGAATTTACCATATAAAATGAATAAGTTTACAATAGGGATGGGCGATATTGACAAAAAAAAAAATGATCCCGATAATTTCTGGTATTAATTATGATAATGAAAATCACGCTAAATGAAAACAAAAAAAAAAATCATAATAATCATAATCATAATAAAAAATCATAACTTAGTGTAAACAGGTTTTTTACAAACACAAATACATGTGAATACATCAACATTAGACACTTTTAAAAAGGCTATAATAGCTGCTGACTCAAAGAGTTCATAAGCTGATATTTTATGGAATATATTAGTGCATGTGGGTCACTATTAGTGTTATTATATGTAATTCATTCATTTCGTCATTTGAAATTAAATTATTTTCTAAAAAAAATAGCACATGAAAAGCAAAAAATAACTCCATTAGTGTTTTTACTGTTGCTGAATCTTGTTTCATTTATCTGATAATGAGTTACATAAAGTTATGATTGATAAATATTTCTCTGATTTCCTATAATTGAACCAGATCAAGCTGATGATTTAATCATTCAGTATATTTAGGTGTAATAATCTCAATAGTTACATTAATCTAATGAGACCAGTTTTGTCTGTGAACACGTGAAATATAATTAAAAAATATTGCGTTTCACAAATTGGGACGGATTAATAGTGACATTAGTATTTATGCTAACATTTATTTCACACAACATGTGACATGTTAGTTTTTATCCTTCCATATGTGATACTCACAAAATGAGTGTTTTGTTGAGATGTTTTTATTTTGGTTTCCTTCCCATGCAAAGTCAATTTAAGTTTATTGTAGTTGCAATGTTTCATTTTACTTTACCATGTCATGCTGTGAAACGGACACTAGATGGCGACACTAACCTGAAACGTAAGCGGTGCGCACCGGACGAACCTCATAATCCAACTGAATGGAGAAAGAGTCACATGTGTCCGGCTTTGCTGTGTCTTCCCTACACTTACAGGTTAGTTTCTCACCTTTTATGTGAGTACAGGTGTTTAAAACATGATAGGGTGCTCCAGTGATAAGTTGCCTGTTAGCTAAAATGTGTAAATGTGTGTAGAATTGTAAGTTTCATGCTACGTGACGAGGAGAGTCAGCAAAAAGGCGGTCGACACCGTAGTAAGTATGTACTTTACCTATTTCTATTGGCTCCTGGTCATTTGTGGGTTGTTTTGTGGGACAATAATGTGTTTGTAGTTTTATTTTTATGTGTGAAATATGATGTGTGAGTGCAATACATTGTTTGGTTGTTTAAGCTAATGCTAATGTAGGGATACAAATGTGCTACATCTGAAGCCTTGGTTTAGGGCCTGTACTTAAACTGAGACTGTTGGTGTGGTTAGAGTTCTTGGGTTTGGTGACAAGCCAGGAGTTAGTCATGTTTCTGATTGTTAATAAGTTGGTTAGTTAATGGTGTGTGTGTAAATCAATAACTGCATGTAAGGTTATTCTGTTACATTAAGTAAATACTTAAAATATGTTTAGTTATGACAAAATGTACACTCTTAATTAAGAGGTTAAAAACAAGGTGTTTAAACAAGAATATATACATGACTGGTGATACAGTTAGATGACATGATTGTGAAGAAATATGTTTATTTTTGGTTTTATACTGAATTTCATATTTTTGTGAAAATATGTAAAATGGACATTTTGTGTAAATGATAACATCTGTGGTTATAACAATGCTTCATTGCAAGCAGAAATAATAAGAATAATTCATAAATGCAGCAAGGGGTTTATTTGAATGTGTAAATAAATGTAATCCAACTGAATGGAGAAAGAGTCTCATGTGTCCGGCTTTGCTGTGTCTTCCCTACACTTACAGCACTCCTCTCAGGAGAATTATCTATACATCTGCTAGCGGAGACCAGACCGGGACCCACTACACATACAGGTGTTAAATCTGACATAAACAAATCGGTGGCTGTCTGTGGTTTTATGACGGTAAGAAGTGTTCTTTTTATTTGGTCTGTTCCTTATTTGGAGTGGTTAGCATTAGCTCTTTGCCCAGTGTGTGTGTCGGTGTGTTAGCTTAGCATGGTTAGCTTTAGTTGAGTTTCCAGTTCATAATCGTTGCTACAGGTTCATCTCTGTCCCCGTGTTTGTGGAACTTTGGGTGGACATGACAGAGAAACTTAAATGGGTTCCCTTTGTTGGATGGTTGTCTGGTTTTAACCAAGTAGCGGTCCATGATGTAATAAAATGAATGTGAGAGGGATTCTGGTTCATTATTACAAAAGCTGCATTTTTTGTCGGTGTCTAAAAGTTTGGAGAAATACAAATTGGATGGAAAAATATTGTATCAGATTTTCTTTAATCCTGTTATTAAAACAAAATTCGTAAGGCAGTGTCCAAGCCTTTTCTCAATTAATGTTTGTAAAAATGTTTCCCCAAAAGGCCTTTTTTCCTGGAGATATTTTCCTCTTTTCATGAAATGTGTTCCGTATATGTTTGTTTGTGCACTTTCAGTCCATGATATTTAAACCATTTACCATTAGAAGACGTTCCACTCTTTGGGTTTCTTGAAACTGAAGATGACTTTTCATTAAAAGGAATAAATCACCAGGAATAACTTTGGTTACAATGTTAAATTCTTTGCTAGTAACAGGGAATGATTTGATTAGGAGGAAACGCTTATAGCTTAGTAATGCTCCTTCAGAGTCAAAGAGATCACTTATAGAAATAACACCTCAATCAACCCAGTTTTGTCTAAATATTGTTTTCCTTCTGATCGAAATGTTTTCATTATTCCAAATTATAGATTTGTTTGGGGAGAAATTGTGAGAGTAACATATTTTCCAAGCCAGAATAGCCTGTTGATAAAATTTACATAATTGTAAATTTAATTTTGGCTATATTGTAATTACAAGTGTGTAGAAAACGAAGACCACCAAGGTTGTTAAATATATTATTTGGAATAAAATACCAGATAGAATTAGGAGCTTTGAGACATTCCTTTATCTATTTAATCTTAAAAATATAGTTCAAATCAACAAAATGTAACAGTTCAAAACCACCTTCTTTCCTGGATCCTGAAAGTTTATCTTTTTTTTAATATCGTGCTTTTTATTTTTTCAAGTAAAGTTGAAAAATATTTTGTTCATTTCTTTAGACGTTGATTCCTGAACAAATTGAGATAAAGCAGGATATATTAGTCTTGAGATACCTTCAGCTTTCGTTAGGAAAATTCTTCCAAACATTGTCAAATCGCGTTGGAGCGGTTGACGGTCGCCCGTGCACCGGTGGGGGGCATTGCCCCGTGGCCTGCGCTGTCTGGTGGGGGGCGGGGCCTGGGCTGCTGTTCTTGCGCCGGCTGGGGCTGTGCGGTCCTGCTGGGCTGTAGCCGGTTCGTGGGCTGTGATGGGGTGGCACCCCCAACGGGGGCTTGGCCCAGGGGCTAGGGCTCATTGCGTGGGCAGTATCGAGAAAAGGCGATCTGGCACACTCTGGGGTGCTCAGTCGGTGCACCTGGGGGCCAGAGGTGCGACTTGGTGCTCTAGGCAGCTATGGCCATGGTCGTCGTCCCTGGGGGGGGGGGCTGCTGTCTCGGCTGCTTCTGTTCCGGGTCCTTCTGGCCTGGGGTCCGGTCCCTGTTGGCTCTGGGCACGGAAGGTACTAAAAACTTCTTTTCTCACATCTTCAGTGGTTTTATTGAGGGATTCTGGGAGGTTCAAAAGCTTCAGGTTCCAACGTCGACTGTACTGTTCAGTTTCTTCTTCTTCTTGAGATGCTCAGAGCCCTTTTTTTGAAATGGAGCCCGGGGGCCCACCTCTATTTCTGTAAATTTCCAAATGTATGGGGAAATAGTTTTGTGATATATCGATTCAAAGGCAATTGAACATAGATTATGATTTTATGTTGCACAATTTGAATTGTTTTACTCGGTGGAACTGAGTCATTTGACTGAATTCTCAGGAACGTGGTACGTGCTATTCTGCACTGAGATGTTCCGCGGGCCCAGCCGTAGTTAATCCGAACTTGTTCATCAACATTACATATTATGTCTTCTCTCACCATCCATCATAACACTGATTGTATCTCTTTGAATTACTGTAAACAAATATTGATAGTTTTTTTCCTCTTCTTTTATTGTTTTGTTTCTTGATATAATTTTATAATAAATGTTTTTATCAACCAATGAATAAACTTACACTAAACTGAAAGTAAATAGTAATGACAAATCATTATTAGTTTATACATAAATCTTCATACAATAATGAGGTGGGGTTTTTTGGCCCTATTGTTCCTTTAAGGATGTATTATTATTATTATTATTATTATTATTATTATTTTTTTTTTTAAATTTATTTATTCAGTTTATTTCCAACATGGTTGCATTCAGTATTCTTTTTCTCTTTTTTTTTTTTTTGTACATGCCGAAAAAGGAGACGAGAGAAGCAGGTTGCTTATCCGAGTCCCGTCACCTATTTTGAACACAGAAAATTTACATCAGAGCTCGTCTCTCTGGTCAAACATTCTTTGGTTCTGAACACAATTTCATTTTTTTTCTTTTTTTTTTTTGTCCTTGTTTGTGTAGGATTTATTTTCATCTGTGGTCAGTGTTGTCTTCTTTTTTATTTTTTATTCTTCCTCTCCATCGTTGTTCGTGTCATCCTTCTTCACCGTAGATTTCATTCCCAAACGTTGTTTGTGTTGTTCCAGTTCAAAAGAAAAGTTCATCTTCTTTCTCATTGATGTGTTGATCTCGTATTCTTGCAAAAATGTCTTCCGAGTTTTTTCTTTATATCTAGCCAAGTTTGCAGCTTGTTTTGTCTTTGCATCAAGGCTATTCCAGCTGGTAATAGCTCTGTTGACAGTGCTGTATTTTCCAATGTTAGATTTAACCCTTTCTTGTATAAACACATTGTTATGTCTTAGTTCATAAGCAGTGTGTTTGTATGTGAAACGTTTTTGTATTTGATATGGGAGTGTTTTTAGTGATGCCCTATATGCGAGAATTTGTGTGTTGTGTATTATTTCTTGCATTTTTAGGTATTTGGCCTTTTCAAATAGTTCATTTGTGTGTGCGTTGTGTGGTGCCTTATATAAAATCCTAATTGCTTTTTTTTGTAGTTTAAATAAAGGTTCAAGATACGTTTTGTAGGTGTTTCCCCAGATTTCTGAGCAGTAATTTAAATGTGACCCAACAAGGGAAGAATAGATTGTCTTCAGTGATTTGGTATGTAGTATTTGTTGTAATTTCCATAGGATGTAGGTGCTTTTAGCAACTTTGTTTTTAACTACTTGTATGTGTTTTTTCCAAGTCAGTTTCTCATCTATCCACACTCCTAGTGCTCTATATTCTTTTGCTTGTTCAATTATATCCATGTCTAGTTTCAGTCTTTACATTGAGCAATGTTTGGATTTTTGATAGTTCCTCATTCATCGTTTCTATTAGAGTTTTAATGTCTTTACCTGAGCATAGGATGGTTGTGTCGTCCGCAAACAGCGTTAGTTTAAGGCAATTTGAGACTTTGAAAATGTCGTTTGTATATAGAATGAACAGTTTTGGCCCTAAAATCGAACCCTGTGGCACACCATATTGTATGGTTTGGCATATTGATATGTTTTGTTCAAAGTCCACATATTGTCTCCTATTTCTTATATAACTTTTAACCCAGTTTAGGGCGTTGTGTCTAATGCCGTAGTTTTGAAGTTTTTCCTCCAGAATATCATGGTTTATTGTGTCAAATGCTTTTTTAAGGTCCAAAAAAATGCCGAATACAAATAAATTATTTTCTAATGCATCTCTTATATTTTCCGTGGTATCAGTTATAGCCATTGCTGTTGAACGTCCCTTTCTGAACCCATATTGGCCTTCGTGTAATATATTATTCTCTTCTATGAATTTGTCCAGCCTTTTCATGAACAGTTTTTCTAGAATTTTTGATAATTGCAGTAATATTGAAATAGGTCGATAGTTGGTGAAATCTCGTTTGTCTCCACTCTTGTGGATCGGTCTGATTTTTGCGATTTTCATTTGGTCTGGGAAAATACCATTTTTGAATGAGAGATTGCTGATATATGTTAGCGGTGGTGTTATTTCAGCTGTTATAGTTTTTAGTAGACTCATAGTTAGATTATTAATGTCTCTGGATTTTTTTGAATTACAGTTTGTAATGATTGCTTTCACCTCTGCTTCCGTTACTTCTTCAAGTGTTAAATAGTTATCATTCTCTATATTCTCACTGTCAAAATGGTTCCATTTAAGTGTTGGATGTTGATAGATTCCTCTCCCAGTCTCCATTCCAATATTTATAAAGAAATTATTAAGTTCTTCTGAGATTTTTTTTTTTTTATTGTATTCCTTTAAGTTGTTTATTATAAAGTGATCTGTGGCTTCTTCTTTGCTTTTACGCAAAGTTATGGAATTTATAATTTCCCAAAGTTTTTGGTTTTTGTTTTTATTCTCTTTTAATTGTTTTTCATTATATTCTCTTTTCTTTTCTCTTAGGAGAGTGTTGACTTTTTCTGTATTTTTTGTATCGTAGTTCTGTTTTCAATGTTTAATCTTTAAGATATTTTTTATATAGTGTATTTTTTTTTTTGCATGCGTTTGCTAATTTTTTATTAATCCAGGGTATTGTGTTTGTCTTACGGTTGATTGTTATTTGTTTCAAAGGGCAGCATTTATCATATATTGTAGTTATTATGTCTGTGAATGTAATAATAATATCATTATTATTATTATTATTACGTTACTGGCACTTTACTTTTATTTTTTTAGTTCAAAATGGGGACGTTCAAATGTAAATGAATTATTTCACCTTTTTGTGGCTAAAAGTTGATATTAATGACTCCGAAGACATTTCTTAAACATATTAGTCACTAAGTTTTATGATTCACCTTTAGACATGTGTTTTATGCTTAAGTTTTATCATAATTTATACCTTTTTTATGTTTTGCTTCAATGTCCAACAAGTTAAAAGACTAAAAAATGCACAAAAAACAAAGATGTAGTAGTAAAGAAAACACTAGAACAAAATGATAGAATGCTTGGAATTTTTAAAAAAGTTTATTCCATCACATTCTTTACTAGAAATAAATAGGTCATTTCATCACAAAGGACATCAATTAAATACAGATGATACAAACTATAACAGTCTAAAGTACAAAAGACTTTGTCAAAGAAAACCCAGGGTGACCGCGGGTCCTTAAAAAAAGTTAAATATTTTTTTACAAATAAAAAGCTTTAAAAAGTCTTAAATTGTCCTAAATTCAGATTAGATACGTATTAAATGTGTTTTAGTCACGTCACCATGAGAATTTCTTGTGAGCACGGAGTGAACGCTCTTCTCATGCAGACAAACTGGCTGTGTCGTGTGATTATGTTTCACTGACTGTGACGTGCAGCAGGTAAATCACTACAACATCCTAATATTATTCTGTTTGGAAGAGACAAAACGTATCGTTAGCCTCTCTGGTAGCTAACCTGATGCTAGTGTGTGTGCTCACGAATGTTTGAGTGCGTGTTTGTGTGTGTTAGTGTGCGCGCGCTCACGCCTGTGATTGTGTGTGTGATACTTTTTTATTTTATTATATCATCTTAAGCAGGGTTTAAATGTGCTTTATATATATGTAACCAGGCGGTTAAAGTGTGGTAGTTTCCCACAGTCATATATCCCGTGAACGCATCATCCCTGTTTATCGGACGCTTTCTTAACCACATCCTCTGATTAGAAGGATTATAAGCAGGTGTGCACGCCGTAGCGTCTGCGTGTTCGGGGCTCCTAGGTTGTACTGTCGGGTGCTAAATGCTATCGATGGAGTTTGCATTGAGGGGGAAATGCTGCTCTTGTGAGGCGCCCTGAGCCTCTGTGGGAACCGGGTTTCCAAGTGTGGAAGTTGGCTGCTGGTGTTCAAATAAGCTCTCAAATCATGTTTAAATAAGCTCTCAAATCATGTTTAAATAAGCTCTCAAATCATGTATAAATAAGCTCTCAGATCATGTTTAAATAAGCTCTCAAATCATGTTTAAATAAGCTCTCAAATCATGTTTACTAAACTTGGCACCATGCACTTTAACTGAATGAAGTGAGGTTTAGCTGATTAGTTTGATTTTGTTCATTTTTGTCTAACGTTTGGGTTGTTTTTGGTTGAGTTACTGACCTTAAGTTTGTTAATATTTTCATTTTCTAAACTTAACCTTGTTTGGTAAAGTTTTGTTGGTGTTGAAAGTTCATTATATTTTTGTATGTCAAGCTTTTAAACCACATCATGAAATAAAAGAAGTATTTTTATTACGATTGTTGATGATAAATAAAATAACATATTTTGCTACCACCTTGGAAACTGTTCATATTCTTGCCAGACTAATGCGGTGATACTTACTTCACCAAAAAGGGAACCCCTGCCTTCCCATTGGTTATATATAGACTTGTACATAATGGTGGTAATAGTTTAAAGATAAAGTCTGGTCTGTAATGGAGTGAGGCTGGATTAATTACATTTAGACTGGGGTTAAAGTGACTTATCACATCTACTTAAATTTGTTTAATTGTTTTAAGGTGTGTGGGTGTGGGTGTGGGTGTGTGTGTGTGGGGGTGGGTGGGTGGATTGAGAACATTTTTGCTAATGAGAACATTTATTCAGCGTCTTACACAGAGCAGGATCTTACTTTGAGGATTAAATCAAGGTAAAAGAAAATGGGTAAAGTTTGTTAGTTGGTTGAAGAGTTGCACCTGAACCTAATATGGTCGATTAGAAGGATGTGAGTATACTGTAGGTCTATCTGGAGTTGTCACGATACCAAAATGAGTAACCACAATACTATACCAGACAAATCGGGTAATATCGCGATACTGAAGCCTTTTAATATTATTATTATTATTATGAACTGCAATGTATTTGTACAAGTTAGAAATACTTATTAATTACTTATAGTGTTGTTTGGTGTATGATGAGAGTACATGAACAAAAGCATAAAAGCAATTAAAAAAAACAACTAATAAATGAAGTTAGAATTTATATGGTTGAAATTTAAAAAATAACCTTTCGGTTTCCTTTGCACATCAATGTATGTTTAACTAATATAAATAATCAACTTATGATAACAAATCCACTGTCTTTAAGAAAAAAAAACAAAAACTATTTGACAATAATGCTTCTTCTCCAACATAATAAACCATAGAGGATAAAATACAATAAACAGGAACTGATTCCCTGAGAAAACTATATTTGTATGCATTTTCTGGGTGATGTCACTGGTGTTTTATGAGATTAGATGTGATCCCTCTTTTGTGTGTATGCAAACTGTAAATATTGTTTGTACATTGTTAATATCTCTGTAAATTAAATTAAAACAAAATAGAATAAAAATAAAGAAAAAAGGTCACTCTGAGTCCGTGCGGAAGTCCTTTGGCTCCTATAGCTGGTGACAGCGCCTGCACAGTGGATCTCCTATTGTTTTATCGTCTCTGCTTCTTTTAAAGCCAAATTAGTTCCAAATGGGACTTTTGGAGTTTGGATTTTTTAGTAAAATTAGTGATGCCGTGGCGGACTCGCCGCTGGGGCCCGGTGCTTCTGCCATGTCTTGTCTCGTGTTTGTGACCGTAACCGTTGTGTAGAATTTCTAGTAAAGTAGGAACCGTTATAATGTGGTACCGCGGGGTACCGTAGGTATCGTGCAACTATAGGTTTATCATCATCATTTCTCACTCACTCACAACCTTATTTGCACACTCTTGGACTCAAGGAGGCAAAGATGAAGCTATTGCGTTAAACTCTGCAGAAAAGCTTGGTGATTAGAAATCATCTTCATTTTAAATCCACTTATGGATTGGATTTAGATAATCATCTGTAAAGCCATTATTAAACAATCTTCTGATAGGACAATCTCTGTTAAAGTTGTAATATTGTATTTAAAATAAAATTGGCGTATAAAAACTGTCATTTACAATTTAACTAAATGCAAAACTGGGGAAGATTTTTACAGTTCTGTGGCTTACACATATGTAGTTAAAATGAATAAAATATATTTCATATCATAACCTGTCCTCTTAAGGATCATTTTACCATTAAAAAAATATATATATATATATTTATATATGTATATATATATATATATTGACACAAAAAATGCCCACACCGAAAATATTAATGCTAATATTTTCATGAATAACAAAGCCTAACAAGGTAACCAAGTATTGAGACAGAAAATTAGATAAAAGATAATATTTTTTACTGTATTCTACAGCTGACTTAAGACATGGGTCAAAACCAACCTGGTATCATAACCGATTGTTACAGAAAACAAAAGTTTTATGGGGTTATTTATTAAAGACTCAGTAATTGTGATTAATTGTAATTCAACTTTAGTAATTCAGAACATAAATGTAATTGAATTTCAGCAGAAAATATGCTTCTAATTTTTATTGTAGTTGGAAAAAATGCCCATCAACGTAATCATAATTGCGTTGTAATTGAACATGGATAATTGAATGCGTAAATGTAATTTTAAAATGTAATTGACTCCAACCCTGATTCAAGCTAAAGTTTACATGCACTAGATTTACAACCTTTTAAAATGATTGCAGTAACAAAAGTGGTGAAGGGGTATAGAAGATTCATTGAAAAGATTAAACTAACCTGAAAAAAACCAGCAAGACAAACTGTATTTATTACACAATATTTATTAACAACAATTCTAATTAGAAAATCAACTTTACAGTTTCGGGGATGTCTCTCACCTTCCTCAGAAGCATCTCACTGACAGCGTGTGAGCCGGCACGTGTGGCACGCCCAGCGGAGCTTTCAGATTCACCGGGCCCAACGGATCCGACTGCCCCGCTACGCGCGCCGCGACCCCCGCTGACTACTTTTTCACCGAAACTGTAAAGCTAAAAAAGGTAAAGAGCAACATCTACTCTTGAATTTAATGTCTGAAAAAAGAACCAAAATAAGTCTATAGTAATAAAAATAGCATGATGAACGTATTTGAGCTATCTAATAAAGCTAATAATAGGCCTAATTAATGATGGGATTATTTTTGTTGTTGACAATTCTTTATCTCTGGCTACATTGCTCACATGTTTAAAGTTTCCCAAAGACAGTGGTTTAAGGAGACAATGGGAACGGGCAGTGAAACGGGAAGATTTTGTGGCAACTGAGAGGTCCATGCTTTGCAGTGAGCATTTCAACACAGATGACCTTGACAGGACAGGGAAAACTGTTCAGCTGAGACAGGGAGTCAAATACTAAATACTCTTGTAGATAGTTTGATTGTTTATGTTCTTGTTCCTTGAATGTTTCAGTTCTTTGGCAACAATAATAATAAAGATGATGATGATAGGGACATAATATTATTAGTGACAGTAATAATAATAATAATAGTCATAGTAATGGTTATAATAATAATAATAATAATAATAATAGTAATGGTTATAATAATAATAATACTAATAATAGCAATAAAAATAATGATACAATGAGGATACCAGTCACTATAATTTAAAATATTATTAAAAATAACAATACAATAATATGAGAATATGATAATTATAAGAAAAGCAATAACAACAATAATACAGTAGTAGTACATCTATACAATAATAATTGTCAAATGCAATGTATGCAATGTTATCAATAAAAACCTGACCACGCTTGAACGTTTTCTGGGTTCCTTTTGTTTTATTTAAGTCTATCTATCTATCTATCTATTTATCTATCTATCTATCTATCTATCTATCTATCTATCTATCTATCTATCTATCTATCTATGTTGTGTAAGCACATCATTCCTCTATAGATGTAATGTACTGTAGGAGAAATTGCCACCGTTCCAAAATGGTCACCCTGTCAGGTTCTGTTTAGTTTTCTTTGTGTTTAGCTCTTGTGGTTCTTTTAGTTATTTAGTCTTAGTTTATTCTGATTTTCGAGTATCTCCTGTGTTTACTCTTGTCTTTGTGTTTCCAGGTATTCCTGCTCATGTCTCCACCTCCCGGTGATGTCAGTGTGTTTGGGTTCTGACTTCATGTTTTCCACCCAGGTGTGGCCCATTCCCAATCAAGCTTCCTGAAGTCTGCTATCATCTCCACTGTCTTTAAAGCGTTGAGCTTCATAAAGAGTACATTTGGTAAATTATGGACAGCATCTTACATAGAATTAAGTGCAAAAAGAAAATGTATTGCTGAAATTCTACCAGAGAATTTAGGTTGTGGATGAGCTCATGTCATTCAAGAAAGAACATTAATGAATATCAACAATGTGTACATGCTGGTGTTCAAGGTTTTTCATTTAATAGAAACTCAAAAATTACATTTACATTACAGTTACACACAAAAAGCCATGACTGTAAAAAAAAGAAAAAAAAAAAAAGAGCAATTCTAACTGGCTTTGGCATTAATAAACACAAAATATAATTATGTTTTAACAAAATGGTAAATATAAGAACATCTTAATGTTGTACAATTTTAATGACAAATGCAATTAAGCAAATAACTGGAGCTTTCGTGTAAAAGTGACACTCTTCAACAAGAAAAAGGATTGAAATAAAACCTCATGTAAAAAAGACCCTAACCTCATATAGACACAATAACTGTTTCAATACATCCCAACATTCAGTGCATCTAGAGTTGATTATTGCCACCAAACATACTGCAATACAAAGGTTTTAAATGCATTAAATGACTTTGATTGGCAGAACAACCTTTTTAAGTGTTTGGATATTTCCTTCATCTTCAACCCGTACACTATTGGGTTAAAGAGGGGATGATACAAAATGTCTTGAAGTAGTTGTAGCTTGTAGTTTTAATATTTTAGTTAATTTTTTGCAGGCACCTTTTTTGTCCGTCAAATGTATTTAAAATAAACTAAAATTAAAGTCATTTCAATCAAGTGGGGTGGTTCTAACCATGGTTCCACTATTCTTCTGGCTATTGGTGACCCCAGTTACCAATGGGACCACTGGACTCAGTCAATGAATATGAGTGATGTCCTTGATATAAATTGGGATTTTTGCTTATCGAGATGGTAGTAGAGGTTTTGATGTTTGATAATTCATGTTTATCTTTTTTTAAATTGTGTTTTTTATTTTTCCGAGTAAAGTTGATAAATGTTTTGTTAATTTCTTTAGACGTTGATACCTGAACAAATAGAGATAAAGCAGGATATATTAGTCTAGAGTTACCTTCAGCTTTCATTAAGAGAATTCTTCCAAACATTGTCAAATCACGTTGGAGCCACATGTTCATAGTATTTTGTGTTTTCTTAAGTCGGGGAAGAAAGTTTTGTGGTTGTCTAGTTATGACGTTTTATGTGATTGACAGTTTTATTGAATGGTATATTACATACATTCTCACTATCTGTATCATGTATGGATAATATTTCACATTTACCTATGTTGAGTTGTTTGCCAGATGCTTTGGAAAATGTTTTAATTAATTGTATTGCTGGTTCAAAACCGTATCATCTGCCAATTGTGTAATTCAAATTTCTCCTTTAATTATCGATAAACCATTAATTTCAGAGCTGTTTAAAATTTGTAATGAAAGGAATTCTGTTGCGATTAGTAAAAGAATTGGTGAAATTGGACAACCTTGACGAACAGATCTATTAACAGGGAATCTTTTGGAAGTGCTCGGGTAAATCATTAAGTTACTATTGTTATCTTTGTAAAACCCATGAGATCTAAAATCTTGTATATAAATGGATGTTCCAGAGTGTCAAATGCTTTGTAGAAGTCTAGAAAAACTGTAACTACCTCTGAGTCCACATGTTCAGAATAATCAAGCAAATCCAAGATTAGTCTAATGTTATTACTTATGTGTTGATTTGACATAAAACCTGTCTGTGTTTCATTCATGATTTCGCCAAGATCTCTTTTTATGTGTCTGGCAAAAACAAGTGAGAATTATGTATAATCAATATTTAGGAGAGTAATTGGCCTCCAATGTTCTATGCATAAAGAATCATTGTTTGGGAATCAAGCTTATTAATCCTTGTTTCAGAGTGGCTGTCATTTCTTGATTAGCAATGCAATCTTTGTACATATTCATTAATGGGAATTCAATAATCTCCCAGAAAAATAGATAAAACTCTGTGACTAAACCATCAATTCCAGGATATTTACCTTTTTTCTAATGTTTTAGGGCTTCAATAAGTTCAAAGTTTGAGAGGTTTATCACAATTCTTCTTGAAATGATCTGAAATAGTAGGGATAAATTCTTTGATTGTATTAAAAAATTCCTCACAGTGTTCTGAATTGAATTTAGATTCATATATTTTTTTATA
Source organism: Gouania willdenowi (assembly GCF_900634775.1). NCBI lineage: Eukaryota > Metazoa > Chordata > Actinopteri > Blenniiformes > Gobiesocidae > Gouania > Gouania willdenowi. The sequence continues at coordinate 24,471,917 of NC_041064.1, forward strand.
GAATGAACAAACATATTCTGAAATTTCTTTAGGATTAGTGTTTAAGTTGTCGTTTATTTTTAGTGCCGACATATTTCTTTTTTATTACGTTTTTCAAGTGCAAAGAAATGAGTCAAATTTTGTTCTCCATTTTTCAGCCATTTAGCTCTAGATCGTTTATAATTTGACTGCATCATTATATAATTTATCTATTTCTTTTTAGAGTTGTATTATTTTTGTTTGCTCACTTATAGAAAGATTCTCTTTATTTAATAAGGGCTTTAAACTATTCATAACTCCTCTTTCTTTTGCATTGTTAATTTTCTTTATTTCTTTGCTACGATGAATAGCAGTTTCTCTAATTTTGAATTTGAAATACTCCCATTTTTGAATATTATTTAACTTTTCATTATTGAAAATATTTAGTGCATTTTGTTTCACAAAGTGTTGAAAGATTGTATCTTTAAGTAAGTTTTTATTTATCTTCCAGTATCCTCTTAGATTATTATTGTTATCTTTGGAACCAGAAACGAGAATCAAAATCATTTTGTGATCAGATAATGGAGCATGTAAATGTGAAACCTCAGATATAAATTGTATACAAGATGAAGATGTTAACCATGAGTCTATTCTAGAGTGTTGAGTGCGTCTAGCATTACACCAGGTAAATTCCTTACAGCGAGGGTTAAAAAACTCAATGTCATTCACGATGTCTGTCACAAGAAGTTTTTCAGTTCAGTAAGATGTAGCTTTAAAACAGAAGCTTTGAGAGTTTTTTTTCCAGGATTCTATTGATTGAATCATTTGGAGCATCATTATAGTCACCTCCAATAATTAGTTGTGCATCTTTATGTTTTTTTTGTCGACACTCAATTTTGAAATAAATCTGATAAAACATATTTTTAGCTTGAGTTACTCCATTGTGACCATATACATTGCATAGTATGAAAAGAGAATTGTCTAGTTTGAATACAGTTATAATCCATCTGCCATTTTTTGCCATGAGTTTCCAAGACATTACCAGTAAATTTATTAAACGAGAGACATTCCTGCTGGGATCACGTGATCCCTCGACTGCGATGCCAGCGTAGTGTCTATCTCTGCCTAGCATAGTCATTTTTTTTCAATAATCCGATATTATACAACAAATACTTCAACGTCCATCTCATCATGAGTACTTCCTCAACCAAAGACGCTTGGAAAAGGGAGGCTGAACAGTTGCCTATAAAGAAAAACTAAAGAATCTGCCATCTCGAAGTAAGAACTGGATGCAGCCATTGCTAACGGCATTAAGCTAGCGCTCAAAGATCAACGCGGTGTACTGGATTCAGCTGTTGCCTCCGCCATTAGGGATGCTGTGGATTCGATCATGGTACCAGCTTTACATGACATGCGAACAGAAATACAAAAGACTGCTGAAGCCGTGAATGGCATTACCAATGAACTCTATTAAGTGAGCAAGTCTGCTAAGAGGACCCAGGACCGAATGGATGCTGTGCAGGCCGCGGCATGGGAATATAGGCGTTTTCTTAGCGAGCTAAAGTCACAGCTTGACCTCCTTACCACAAAGTTGACAAACCTGGAGGACAGGGGGCGAAGGAATAACATAAGGCTGGTCGGCTTACCAGAATCAGTGGAGGGTTCAGATGCAGTTGGCTACCTGAAAAAGAATCTATCTAAATGGATCCCTTCGTTGGATGGCAGTGACATCGATATTGAACGGGCGCATCGGGTGTATGACGGAGGCCAGGCTAATTCCAACAAACCACGAACTCTCATCTTCAGACTGCTCTGTTGGCAGGACAGAGCGGCAATCCTTAACGGCGCACGGAATGTCTTCGCAGTGAAGTATAAATCCAACGAAGCCACCCCGAAAACAACCGACTTCAGCCCAGCAATGACAGCCAGGAGGAAGAGCTGCAGCTCTGTCCTGAAGAAGGCTGTCCTGGAGAAAGTGAAGTGGTCGCCATGGTAACAACCCCAGGCCTATTAACAGTGGCCCAAGCGGATCTCCAGGATGACAGAGAGGGTAACGTGACGGATATGGACGCATGAGTCTTCGAATCTTACCTGACATAAATAAGTTCTTAAAGTTTAAGCAGTTAGTGTTTAAGCAGTTTTTTATTTTTATTTTTTTGGTGAGCGGGTAACATTGGAAATTGTATTATTTAATTGGCAATATTAAATATATATTTGCCAGTCCAGTACTTCTGTTCTTCTAAACGGGGTCTATTGATGGTTTAGCATTAACGTACAATCCAGATTGACTTTGCTGGTTCTAGTATTGTCGAATGTATTTATTTTTTGTGTTTAAATCACTGTGTGACTATCTGGCACAATTTGTTGAGTTTATGTTCTTGCAGACCAACAGTTTTTTTTTTTTGTACGGTCTGTTAGTTTTTGTATATAGTTTTCCCCACCCCCTCCTCTTTACAGACATATTTTTACTCTATATTGCAGCAGTATTTGGACAAATATACAGCATTTGGCAGGGCGATTACGCAGTTAAGCTTCATCTTACGTTAGCACTAATACATCTTGGTAGCTGAATAATTTGTGTACTTGTGTATTAAATCTATTATCACTTAATGTGAAAAACTCGTGTTCTTGAGTACTTACACCATAGAAAGACACGTCACTGGAAATGATGGGAAAGGAAGACTTGCTTTTGCCCGTGTTAACAATCTTAATCATAAATTAGCTTTTACATCCATATATTGTCCAAATGAGCCTGATAGAGACCTTTTTAATTTCATTGGAAACACACTATTAGAACAAAATGATTGTTCCCTTGTAGTGGGGGGCGATTTGAATACAGTCCTTAATCCATCTCTTGACAGATCAAATTCAGATGCTACTGCCAATCTATCATCTAACCTGCTGAATACACTTATTGAAGATCTTGCTTTGCATGATCTTTGTCATATACAAAATGCTAATGCAAGAGATTATACATTTTTCTCTGCTAGACACAAGACATTCTCCCGGATAGATTATATTTTTCTCAGCCCAGCTTTAATTACAGAATAATACAAATTAACACAAATATATTCATCACTATTTTACCGAGACCACTGTCCAATCACTCTGCACTACTGTGCAACATTGATTTACCCAATATTAAAATAAAAGCACCAAGGTGGCGACTAAATACGTCCTTACTAATTAACTCAGGATTTATCAGTTCACTTAAAACCCAATTAAAAGAGTTTTTGGACATTAATGCACAAAAGTGCTCTAACCCACAGATATTATGGGAGGCCACAAAGTGTTTTATCCGTGTTTCTGTATCTCATTCTCTTCAACTCTAGCAAAGACAAGAGTTCGACAAATAACAAATCTTGAAAACAAAATACAATCAATAGAGACTTTACAAAAAAATAACTTCACAGAGATTCAGGCCAAACTACTGACATCTTTAAAAAATTAATACAACACTGTTATTTACAACATTCACGGTCTTCGATCGATACAGGATTTAAAAACACATTTCTCACTTACTGCTTTCACTTCCTTTGTTTATTTTCAGCTAAGATCAGCCCTAAAAGCTTATGGAGTTCCCTGGAACTCTCCCCTTTAGGCACATCCCATGCTAAAATTGATCTCTAAGTTACTGGATAGACCCTCTGTTTCTTTAATATACCATGAACTGATAGAGCATAGCGCTAAAGTTCTACCAACTGAATCCGTGTGGAATAAGGAACTGGGCAGTTTATATTGGAGGAAGATCTGGTGCAACCTCACTTCACCTTCCAAAAATCTAGCGCAATAACTAATTCACTTCAATGCCATACATAGAGCTTACATTACACCCTATAAGAGATTCCAAATGAAATTACAATCAACAAAAAACTGCCATATATGTGGAACTGTGTCACTTGGGACATTCTTACACATGTTTTGGGATTGTCAAATCATTTCTGAATTCTGGTCTCATGTAAACTCTGTTAGCAAACGTACTGAACATTTTTTACATTTTTAATCCCACATTTTGTCTCCTTAATTATCATTCTGATGTAACTTTAACACAAATTAAGCTCAAGCTGGTGTTTGCAGGTTTTACCTCTGCGAAAAAAAGAAAAAACTATATTAAAACATAGGTTTACTCCAGGTATGTGCATGAAATAATTTTGGTCTCAAAGCCTGATCAATATTATCAACCTCGAACATACGACTGCACGTCTTAACAAGGCTCGACCAGCGACTGTTCAAGCATGGAACTCTATTTCATCCAAGTTCATCTCTTGGACCAGAGACAATGATTAGGCTATCACTGAACTTTATCTGATTAAGGTGCATTACCGCCATCCACTGGTTACAAAACTGACCGAAAGACTGATTTTTATTAGGCCGGACTACCGAACTCAAACACTACTCACTTTGTTTTTTTTAAATGGAGCCCAGGGGCCCACCTCTATTTCTGTAAATTTCCAACTTTATGGGGAAATAGTTGTGTGATATATCGTTTCAAAGGCAATTCAATGTTGCACAATTTGATTTGTTTTATTCGGTGGAACTGAGTCATTTGACTGAATTCTCAGGAATGTGGTACGTGCTATTCTGCACTGAGATGTTCCGCAGGCCCAGCCGTAGTTAATCCGAACTTGTTCATCAACATTACACATTATGTCTTCTCTCACCATCCATCATAACACTGATTGTATCTCTTTGAATTACTGTAAACAAATATTGATAGTTATTTTCCTTTTCTTTTATTGTTTTGTTTCTTGATATAATTTTATAATTAAATGTTTTTATCAACAATAAATGAACTTACACTAAACTAAAAGTAAATAGTAATGACAAATCATTATTAGTTTATACATAAATCTTCATACAATAATGAGGTGGGGTTTTTGGCCCTATTGTTCCCGTAAGGATTTATTATTATTATTATTATTATTATTATTATTACGGTTACTGGCACTTTACTTGGATTTTTAGTCCAAAATGGGGACATTCAAATGTAAATGGTTTATTTCACCTGTTTGAGGCTAAAAGTTGATATTAATGACTCCAAAGACATTTCTTGAACAAATTAGTAACTAAGTTTTATGATTCACTTGTGTTTTATGCTCAAGTTTGATCATAATTTATACCTTTTTTATGTTTTGCTTCAATGTCCAACAAGTTAAAAGACTAAAAAATACACATAAAAACAAAGATGTAGTAGTAAAGAAAACACTGGAACAAAATGATAAAATGCTTGGACTTTTAAAAAAAGTTTATTCCATCACGTTGTGTGTTTGAGATACTTTTTTATTTTATTTTATCATCTTAAGCAGGGTTTAAATGTGCTTTATATATATACTTATACATAATGGTGGTAATAGATTAAAGATGAAGTCTGGTCTGTAATGGAGTGAGGCTGGATTAATTACATTTAGACTGGGGTTAAAGTGACTTATCACATCTACTTAAATTTGTTTAATTGTTTTAAGGTACTTGTACTTTATGTGTTAGTGTGTGTGTTTTTTGCTCTTTGGACTATGAACGTGTCTTAACCTAATACTGCATATAAAACAAGTTAATACTTTAGTTGTAGTAAATTGTGCTATAATACATACTAATGCTATACTATCTTTCTCATTTCATCAGAAAAGATCAAACAATGACAGGCGTCATGGTGATGAACACATGATGTAACCACAGAGAGAAGCTGTGACTGAGAACATCCTCTACATGATGATCACTGACATGAGGTCTGTGTCCATGGTTGAAGATGAAGCTTCACTACAATCATCCTCACCTTTAATCCAGGTCACATTCTGCCCTCAACGACACAATTTATGTTTTACATTTTACAAAGCTCATGGAGAGAAAATATGAAGAGACTTTAAAGGAAGTGAAGAATGCAATGAACACAAACAGCAAACTGTGTCTCACTGCTGATATATGGACACGTGTAGCTAATGAAGTCTACCTTTGGGTGACCTACCACTACATTCACAATGGGACGAATAAACAGGCTGAAATTAAAAATGTGGTGTTTTTTATCCGATTCATCAAATAATTTATCTCCCGATTAATCGATTATGAAAATAATAATTTGTTGCAGCTCTAGTTGAGAGGGAGCTGGAAGACAAATCAACAGAACTCAGACACATGCCTTGATGTCCAGTCAGACATTTTCTCTTTCCCTTACCTTCTCACCTACCTCTTTTACCTCATCCCAGAATTTCTGTTTTCACAACATTTCAAATGAAAATAGTGTGTTCACATTGTTATGTCTAAGGTGGGCCCATAATAGAAACATAAAGTTTCATTAGCCAGGACAGAAATTAGGCTGCTAATGTGGGTTGGTTACATTTTCTTAGAAGGCCTAATTTTTGATCAAAGTTCCACATATAGCATTACACAGTGAAGAATCTGATAAAAGCACTTTGGTGTTTGGTTTGCTCACAGGTTCCAGTCAATTTTGATTTCTAGTTTATTGTCCACTGATATTAAATGTTGTGAGAATTTTGTTACAATAAATATAATTTAGGACAATGTCAATATTTTTGTTCTCTTTCCACATTAATAAACACATTTGAAAAATGTTCTTGAACAACTGATTACTTTCATTTTTCCTTATTGTATATTATTAACTGACATCAATGCCTTCAATTGTAAAATAATATATTTTCCCTTTGGTCTGTATTTCCATCGTAAGTTTGGTCTTAAATTTTTTTTAACGTGGTATTAAAAAGGTCTTAAAGTTTTAAATATAACTTCTTCCTACTTGTAGTCACCCTGCAATCAGTATCCAAGCTATAAAACACTTGTTAAAAAAGAAAATATATAGGCAAGTCATTTTTACATTGGATTTATTGATAAAAAAAATGATTATTGATGGTTGGAGTCCCATTAGGAGGCTTTGCCTCTGGTAAAGGAGGTACCCATAGTTTGTTTCTCCAAGGAATGGGGGTTCTGTTGCGGGGCTGTGGATTGCTGGCACACATTCCTGACCTCATATTTTTAGGATTCCATGATGGAGCAGCTGCATTTAAAGTCTGGGGAAGGAAAAAGTTAAAGATAAGTTCAAACACAGAAACAACAGTGGTTTAAGAACAGGTGAGTGAGGAAGGAGGTGATTTCTGCTCCATGGGTTACCTGGTTAGAGCACTTCCTGTTGGGGATGGTGAGGGGGGAGGAACGTTTGCTCTCCTCATCAGAAGAATCTGAGTGGTATTCCGACACCATTTTACCCGTGTCTTTGGACAATGTGGCAACTGGGAAGTCGAAATTATTTTCTCCGTATCTGTGCAACAATAACACACACACACACACACATTAAGCCGTGTGTAGAGCAGTAACGTGTCAGGTGGGGACACTTTACTGCTCTACTGTAAAGTGTTTTGAGATACCATTGGTTATGATTTGGCGCTATACAAATAAAAGATTGAGTGATTGATTGAAATCATATTTAATAGTAGTGCAGGTGAAAATGAATTGTATTCTTATCATCAGCCGCTGCTATCAACAATTCACTTACCTGACAAGAAATGAGCCAAACAAATTCAGATGTTGTCCAGATTTTAGCCTCGTAGATCCTGGTTCAGCTTCACTAACCACAAACACCTCCTTTCCTCTGATAACTTTTTACATTGTTCTCCTTGATTTGATATAACTTTTGACAGTCTATAAAACTCCAAATGTTTTTATGGTCTGACCGATTGGTACAGCCAAAAACACGTCAGTAATTCACCAGTTTCTGTGTGTAAGTTTCACTGTTTAACTATCTGAGCCCTTCCAGCCTCTTCTGGCTCATATTTTTTATAAGACTCAGCACTTTTACACTTAACGTGCAACTTATGTACTCACATGTAAGGAAGGGTCATTAATGTATAGGTTGTATAATTCATTTTTTGTAAAAAGGGTGGACTATTGAATTTACTGATTGGTTTGCACCAAAATAATTTTTCAGCAGCAATATCCACTGGAAAATGATATTGTCCACTTTCATTACAAATCCTGGTCCCTGAACAGCTTAAAAACTTTCTCCTGAATTATTTCTGAAAACCCAGTTTCCTTCTTCATAGATATTTTTTAAAAAAAGTAATCGATAAAATATTTATTGACACATTGACATTGGTCAATGATTTTCTATTGACTCTGAATAAATAGACTTCTAATACCTTTTTTGTGATGTGTGTGTGTGAGTTAGAAAGCAAGTTCTTTTCCCACTTAGTTCAAATATTGTTTTATTATACATTTAGATACAAATATAAATATATAAAAATATATATAGCTATAGATATAGACATAAGATAGAAATTTGAACAACAACAAGGCTGATGCTGTTGCCATTGTTGATGTGGTTGCTGATGTTGGTCTTGTTGCTGATGTTGGTCTTGTTGCTGATGCTGTTGATGGTGCTGCTGACGTTGCCCTCGTTGTTGCTGCTGTTGACATTGTCCTTGTTGTTGCCGTTGCCCTTGTTCTAGCTGTCTGTCCTTGGTGCTAGGAAAAAATAGAGAACATCTGATGAGTCTTCTGATTCAACAACAAAAGCAACGTCAGCAGCAACATCAACAGCGGCAACAACAGGGGCATTGTCAGCAGCAACATCAACAGTGACCGCAGCAGCAATGCCAGGGCAACAGCAACATCAGCAGCAACAACAACAGTTGCCCCTGTTGATGTTGCCGTTGAAGATGCCCTTGTTGTTGCTGCTGCTGCTGTTGATGTTGCTGCTGATATAACCCTTCTTGTTGCTGCTGATGCTGTTGATGACATTGATCTTGTTGTTGCTGTTGCCGTTCTTGCTGTTGATGTTGCTGCTGACGTCGCCCTTGTTGTTCTTGCTGCTGATGCCATTGCTGTCCTTGATGATAAGAAAATATAGAGAACAGCTGATGAGTCTTCTGATTCAACAACAAGGGCAACGTCAGCAGCAACAGCATCAGCAGTAACAACAAGGGCAATATCAGCAGCAACAGCAGCAGCACCAATAACAAGGGCAACTTCTACAGCAACATCAACAGTGACAGCAGCAGCAATGACAAAAACAACATCAACAGCAACATCAGCAGCAACAACAACAGTTGCCCCTGTTGATGTTGCCCTTGACGATGCCCTTGTTGTTGCTGCTGCTGCTGTTGATGTTGCTACTGACATAACCCTTCTTGTTGCTGCTGTTGATGACATTGATTTTGTTGTAGCTGCTGATGCTGTAGTTGCTGCTGATGTTGCTGTTGACATTGCCCTTGTTGTTGCTGTTGCGGTTGTTGCTGTTGATGTTGCTGATGACGTCGCCCTTGTTGTTCTTGCTGCTGATGTCGTTGCTGTCCTTGATGCTAGTAAAATATAGAGAACAGCTGATGAGTCTTCTGATTCAACAACAAGGGCAACATCAACAGCGGCAACAGCATCATCCTTGTTGTTGATGTTGCTGTTGATGTCCTTGTCGTTGCTGCTTCTGTCGCTGTTGATGTTGCTGCTGACATTGCCCTTGTTGTTGCGGCTGATGCTGTTGCCACTGTTTATTGCTGCTGATGTTGCCCTTGTTGTTACGGCAACAGCAGCAGCAGCAGCAACATGGGCAATGTCAACAGTGGCAACAGCATCAGCAGGAACAACAAGGGCAATGTCAGAAGCAACATCAATAGTTGCCACTGTTTATGTTGCTGATGATGTTGCCCTCGTTGTTGCTGCTGCTGTTGACGTTGCTGCCGACATTGCCCTTGTTGTTGCTGCTGCTGTTGCAGCTGTTGATGTTGATGCTGTCGTTGCCCTTGCTGTTGCTGCTGCTGTTGTTGCTGCTGATGTTGCTGTTGACATTGCCCTTGTTGTTGCTGTTGCCGTTGTTGCTGTTGATGTTGCTGCTGAAGTTGCCCTTGCTGTTGTTGCTGCTGATGTCGTTGCTGTCCTTGGTGCTAGTAAAATATAGAGAACAGCTGATGAGTCTTCTGATTCTACTGCAGGCTTGTTTCTAGGTGAGTTTCTATGATAGAATCCACCATAAACTAAACTAATTCACATTGTTAAAGAACATCTTAGATGCTGATATATGCATTTCAAACAATCTATGGAGAGCACAGACACAATTTGAAGTTAAATTGATGCAAAACTCAATACTCTTAGACTGAGACATTAAAACACATCTGATTAAACTTGTTCTCAGAGAGTGTGTCCATGTCTGCACATCACATTAAGGTACACCTCATTTTTGTTTTAGAGCATTGATGAATTATTATTAGTATTGATTAAGGTATCGACAATATCCAAGCAATAAGTGAGAGATATTATTCCCGGTATGTTATTCTCTTCAAATTTTCTTGATATTGTGAGAAATTTTTAATGTAATTCAGGAAACCTTTGTAAAATAATTTGATGAAAATTGCACAGTTTGGGAAAAACTGAGAGTTCTTTCAACAATTTGCAATTAAAAACGACTGCCATCATGTGATCTAAGCATGAAAAGACTAGAGTTTCCTTGAAATATTTGGAGAAGCTGATATATTGTTTTCTATGTCATTTTAACTTTTTTCCAAGGGGATGAATTGGATGCTCTAAAGTTTAGTTTGACATGTGTCTTAGACTAAAACAATAAAACACACAGTTGAGATTAAACCTGTGTTCAGAGTGTGTGTCCATGTCTGCATATTACTTTAGATACACATTATTCTTGTTTTATAGTAACTGATGACCTGATTTCACATTTGTGGAAAAACCATTTTGAAATAAAATCCTCATAAAATGAAGTGATGTTTTGAGTAATGATACTTACCGTTAGTATGTTGGTGATGTTTATTATACATTCCCATCAGCAGGAGGGTGGAGGCAGAGGTGGAGCTTTAATCCGTGATTTTTTACTCTTTTTCCCCTAAAAACAGACACGTGAAAATTCTAGTCAGCTGATTAAACACTTCCACAGTCATGATGTCATCACCTCTAAGGTTGATGGGTAAACATTTCTGCAGAGTAGACTTACGTAGTTTGCTTTGTTGCTCCAGCCGGGGTTATTCAGAGCATGGATGTCAGCTTCTATTTGGGCTTCTGCTTGAAAGAGTTCTCTTTTGTTTTCTTCCAAAGACTTCCACTGTGGATGGACAATAACAAAGTGTCACACACACACACACACACACACACACACACACACACACACAAACACAACGAAGACAAAAATGTGAAGATCACAGATAACTTATTGAGGAACCAACAAACGTACACGTTCAGAAAGAACTTTGTTGATGGCAGCACTGTTTCTAATGCCGAGCTCTTCCTGCACCGTCTTCCTCTCACTTTTTAAGAAAAGCATGAATGCGTTGGGAGGTTTCTTAACATATGGGCCCTTACCCTCCTCACGCTTCCTTTTTCTGAAGGAACGAAACACAAACAGTGAGCAGAGAGTAGTAGAGGGAGAGAGCAGGGAGACACTCTGATCAAGAGTTACTCAGAAAAAAAAGACAATTAAAACAACTCAAGGACACTTACTTTGGAACTGGGATGGGTTCCAGGGCCTCTGGTGGCATGACAGCCAATAACTCATCCAACTCATCTCTACAAAGATAAAAACATAAACACGCTGGATGAGAAATCATGTCACAAACATGTGGACCAACGTCTGATGGATCAGGTGTGTTTGTTTGCTTTGCTTACCGTTCTTCAAAAGACGGAAAACATTCACGTGGGAAGAAAGGAGTGCTGTAAAACTGGAGACACAAAAACATGAATGTTAGACACCAGGGTTTGGGTCAATTGCATTTTTCTATTACAATTACATCCTCAATTATCCATGTTCAATTACAACTATATTATGAGTATGGTGACCTGCATTTTTTCCAATTACAATTCAAATTACAAATATGATTTTCCCCCTGAAAGTCAATTACAATTACGTTGTCAATTACTAAAGTTCAAATTCAGTTAATCACAATTACTGAGCCTGGAATGAATAACCCCATAAAATGTGACCTTCCTCTTATGTTAGCTTTCTGTTAGCACCATGATAACGGGTCAGTTGTCTCCCACATCTTAAATCAACTATAAAATACACTAAAAATTATTATCTATCATTCAATTTGTTTTTGATCTCTTGGTTAATTTGTTAGACTTCCTAATTAATGAAAATATTGGTATTATTGTTTTTGGTGTGGGCGTCTGAGCCTCTTTTCTGTCAGTATACCCATTAATTATTATTATTTTTTCCTTCAATTTTTAAAATTGTCTTAACAGTAAAAAAAAAAAGCCATATTTTTCCATTTTTATGCCTTACTATATACAGCCATATCTCTGAAATGTGGGTGTTCTACATTTTATTATTTTTATTTTTATGCCTTACTGGATTTTATGACAGCCTTATCTGAAAAAAATTCCCAGATTTTTACATTTTTGTGCCTTGGCATTGAATAATTACTATTACAAAGTCAATTATCTGAACTCAATTACAATTTAATTATGATTACAACAGCAACAGTTTTTTTTTTCAAATACAATTACAATTATAATCATTTTATATAGATATATATATATCAATTATGTGATTACAATTTTTTTTTTTATCCCAACCATGATATCAACCATCCACCAAAAAACTACTGCTAGGGTCTGTCAAAGAAACCAAACTGGGTGATATTCCAATGCCACATAAGGACTGGATAAAAAGATGTAAATAAATCCATTAAAAACTGTGTTTATAACAACAACAGAGTCATATAGAAGAATGAGGAAGGGTCTGTCTGTTCTTAATGGATGAACAAATGTATGCTGTGATGTTGCCCACATTGGCACCATGTGTTTCAGTGATTCTTACTTGGAGGTCTGTTAACGGTGGAGGAGGACATTTACAAAGAGGAGGAGCAGGAGATGACATCACAGGGTAAGTCGCCCAGTGCACCAGTCCTGCAACCTCTGGATACAGCTCCACAACATCTGTAATCTCAGGAAGGAGATTCTTCAACTCCTCCTCCTCCTGGACCACAGGATCCATCAGCATGTTCAATGGTATCCTGTGACACAAAGAAATAAACAAGGAGACAAAGAAAATAAATAAGATACACACACACACACACACACACACAAAGAGAGAGAGAGAGAAAGAAGCTGGAAGGAATATAAACTAAACATAATACACAAAATGATTCCCAAAGCACATGAATCAACAGTGAAATGCACAAAAACATTTAAAAAAAAAAATCAAAATAAATGAAAAATTGCACTAAATGACTCAACAAAGACAGACACAACTACTTCAAGGAACAAAATGACTATGAAAACAACAAAACATTATAGAATAGCTACAAAGACACACAAACTGTCAACAAAGTTACACAAAATGACAAGAAAATAACAATAATACAGAAAGTGACCCCAAAAATGCACAAATCAATAACATAAATGCAGAAAAAGACAGAAAAATACAATAAGAATCCCCAAATAACAACAAAAACACACAAAATGACTCCCAAAACACACAAATCAACAGTAAAATGCACAAAAACGTAAAAATAAATGAAAAATTGCACTAAATGACTCAACAAAGACAGACACAACTACTTCAAGGAACAAAATGACTATGAAAACAACAAAACATTATAGAATAGCTACAAAGACACACAAACTGTCAACAATGTTACACAAAAAGACAAGAAAATACAGAAAACCACAACAATAATACAGAGTGACCCCAAAAATGCACAAATCAACAACATAAATGCAGAAAAAGATAGAAAAATACACAAAATAACAATAAGAACCCGCCAAAAATACACAAAATGACTCCAAAAACACACAAAATGACCCATATCTTGCCAAATTATTTGAATTCAAATGTTATGCAAATGAAAATATATTTAGAGGATGCACGAAAAATGTTAGAACATCATTAAAGACAAGTCAGTTTTGTGTAAATACTTGTGACACACACTCCTATCAGCTGTATATCATTTAAATTAGTAGTTATATCTGTAATTATGTTGCTATTATTATTATTATACTTTGTGATGAATGACCTCCACATGTACGAAGATGTCGGAGCAGTGCTGCCGCCTGGTGGAATGTAGTAGGAACTACTTGACGGTAAAATAAAGCCTAATAAAACTTCTACTTACTTCATTTTGAGAGCGGAGGTTGTTAATATGTGATATTCTGGTTGATAATGTTCAGAAATAATCGCTGGCGATTTCTGAGAGAGTTTTCCTTGTAGACTGAACAGTGAACTGCAGACACAAATACTGGAAAACGGTTTGTTTTCTTTCTAACCGCTTATATAGGGTGAGAAATGACGCGGTTGCCATGGAAAACGTGTATTTAAATAATGCACTTTTTTTAAAAAGCAACATTATTGTTTTTGTCTAGTGTGGATAAAGCAGTGGTTCTCAACATTTATTGGGTTGTAACCCCATTTTGATATCACACATTTCTGGTGACCCCAGAGCAGGACCGGCTTTAGGCCATGGCCATGCCTGAATAAAAATAAAGTTTTTATTTTTTACTTTATTTATTTTGTTCAAGTCAATACACAGTGTACACAATATTATTTATTTTAAATATCAAGACAATACAATGCAATTCTGAGACCCAACACACCATTGGAAAAAAACAACCTTTTTTTTTTTTTAAATCAGAATAATGCACTATTATACAATATAACACCTACAGGTATAGTACAAATGTCTCGAGGGAACAATAAAAAAAAAAAAAAAAAGGTGCAAAATCCAAAATCAATTCTTTTCCTGTTTGGTTTTTCTATTCAATAACACAAGTCTTAAAATCAAAGAACACAATGTGCAAACAACACGACAGAATTATTTAGAATAGAACAAGAATTAAAGTAAAATAAATATAAATATGGGCAGAAGATTAGCTGTTATAGGTACAGATTTTTAATATTCAATTAAGAGAAAACATATACAGTTATTATTGTAAAGGGTGTGTTTCACATTTTTTTTCTAACCATTTAAAATTATATTTAAAATATATATAAATTTGGGGGGGTGTGCCCCTCCAGCAGAGGGCGCCCTAGCTGGCCATATATATATATATATATATATATATATATATATATATATATATATATATATATATATATATATATATATATTATATGTTATATATATATATATATGGTTTAAAGCTAGTACAAAGAATTAGTTTTATCAATAATAATAATGCTGAGACTAATATTACTTTATTCAATTATCATTATCATTACTACTACAACTACTACTAGAATACTTTTTCAGAGACATGAGTTGTTTTAATTTGAACAAAGAATTTTAACATGTGGAACTCTATTATTATTTATTATTGGCACAAAAATAACAACAATAGACTGGGAACATTTTCAATAGCTGGTAGAGTATAGTCTATCATAATAATGATAATGAATAATTTAATATCAAAATGTAAATACAATGTTCATTAAATAAAAAAAAGAAAAACAATCGCCTCTTAAAAGCGATATACAGTATATAGTGTAAATATGAATAGTTTAAAGCCAGTACAAAGTAAGGGTGTAAGAAAAAAATTAATTTTGCGATACATTGCAATATTTCAATGTGCGATTATCAAATTATTCCAACAAATGTCCATGTCAATGTTATTTAACATAGAGATTTATTGCTCTAACATATGCATAGCACGTAGCAAGTTGTTAAACTACATCAGTCCTCAATGCATTTTACTTTGTAAAGTTGCACTTTGTAATTCAAGTACCAATATAAAAATATATATAGTTAGTTACCATTTATTTGTTCTCACAAGTTTAAAAATAAAAGAAAGAAATTGTATTTCATACAATTTTGTACTTGTAAAGGTGAAATTTGTGTTTCCAGATATCGCCAAATATCACAATGTATATTGTATTGTACAGTTTCGGGATATATTGTATTGTGTCTTGCAAATCGTGAATCATAAAGTCAGATTCATGGCAATGCACACCCCAAGGCTTCTTTTGATCAATATTAATACTGAGAATACTACTATTATTATTCAAATTAAGTTAAATTACTACTACTGCCAGAATACTTTTTCCAGAGACAAAAACAGGAGATGTTTTAATTTAATTTAACTCTATGACTGTTTAAAGCTGGAGTTCTGAAAAACTATTTCATTACATTGTTGTCGTCCCAGAAAAAGGAAATTTATAATAAAAGCAGACGATGTGCTTATTTTTGAATAAATATACTTTATTGCCTGTATTGCACACACACCAAAGCCCCCGGCCTTTAAAGAAGGACAAGGACCCTGCTTCTTGTGCCTCTTATAGGCCCCTGTCTTTGTTAAATGTTGATGTCAAAATTTTAGCCAAAGTCCTAGCCATGCGCCTTGAGAAGATTCTTCCTACTATTATTTCAGAAGAACAAAATGGTTTTATCAAAGGGCGTCAGCTGTTTTATAATATCTGCACTCTCTTAGATGTAATTTTTTCTGTAAATTCTTCCTTAGTCCCTGAAGTGGTCATCTCAATTGATGCTGAGGAAGCATTCGACCGTGGAGAGTGGAATTATCTGTTTGCGGTACTTAATAAATTTGGATTAGGTAATAGATTTATATCCTGGATTCGCCTTCTCTACACTTCACCCCAGGCTAGTATTCACACAAACGATACTTATTCTGAATATTTTACACTTTCACGTGGTACCAGACAAGGATGTCCTCTATCCCCACTACTTTTCACTCTGGCCATTGAACCTCTGTCAATTGCATTAAAATCCCTCCCTATTTACCACGGGGTTTCTCGGTCTGATATTGAACTTAAATTGTCACTTTATGCAGATGACCTGCTCCTTTATGTGTCAGACCCACTGTCTAGTATAGCATCTATTTTGGACTTACTTCAAAGGTTTGGCTCCTTCTCCGGTTATAAAGTTAATCTTCTTAAAATTGAATGTTATCCCATAAACCAATCTGCATTATCACTTAAACAATCCGACATTCCTTTTAAATTTAGTGTGACGGGATTCAGGTATTTGGGGATTAATGTCACCCGCACTCTCCCTTCACTTTTTGCTTCTAATTTCTCCCCCTTGTTGATCCAGGTCAAGGCTGATTTACAGAGGTGGAACTCCTTGCCTTTGTCTTTGATAGGTAGAATTAATGTAATAAAAATGTCTGTGCTGCCCAAATTTCTTTTTTTATTTCAATGTACACCTGTATTTCTAACTAAAAAATTTTTCAAATCACTTGACCAATGTATTTCTACCTTTTTGTGGTGTGGGAAGGCACCCAGAGTAAGATATTCATTATTGCAACAACTTCGACTTGGTGGGGGATTAACATTACCCAATTTTTTGTTTTATTATTGGTCAGCACATATTCAAAAGGTGATTTGTTGGCTCACCATGACTGCTACATGTTAAGTAGTTTGCCTAAAGAAAACTTGAAGATGTTCATTGCATTGCAATAACTTTTGTTCTGTTTCAGTATTAAAATATATTTCTCAATATGTTTTTTATGCGTCTTTTGCTCTTTTTAATTCCTCTAGTAATGTCATTAATATGATCAGAATAGTCATACCTACATACTTTTTTACCTTGACTCTTTTCTGGTTCAAATCAAATTCATAATTAATGATCATTCATGTTCTTATTCATATTACTTCCATATCCATCCATTGTGAATAATAATCTTCAAATGCACTTGTCCATTGTGATAGTTTCTTGGTGATGTCTGTATAGCTTCAACCTCAGCACATAGGATCAATCAAATTTTAAAAACTCACAGTAAAATCAATGTTGCCTAAATCGCCCGTTAACTGATTTACAATCGCACACGAAGACAAATATAGAATACAACCAAAATTTTTTTCAATAGTGGCAATAATGCATAAAACAATGAAAAACGTATTAAAAAGGATGCTCAAAGACCATGAATGGAGGTTGAAGAAATCCATATGATTTAAGCGTGTGACTTTAGTCAAATCCAGAATCTACACCCAGTTTGTTATCCTTCACATCTTCACAAACTAAACTCATACCTGTGGTGGTAAGCTACAAGGTAGCCACAGCTGCCTTGGGGCATACTGACCAAAGCGTGGTTAGGGGTTAGGGTTAAAATAATGACATCATAATGTCAGCCTTATGTATAAAACTTCAAGTAAAGTGTTATCAAATGTAGTCATCAGGACTATGATTTCAGTTATAGTTTTAGTAAACTAAATGACATTAAGATTTTAGTCTATTAAATCTGTTACAGATACTGTATAGTCGACTAATATATAGAGGATAAGAGTTTATGTATTTTTTAAAGATTCAATTATCATCGATCAAACTGATATGAAATGGAATAAATGTTTGTAAACACACACAGACAGATTTGATGTGATCAATACATAAGACCACATGATCACGTGAGTTTTGATTACATTTCAATCCATAAAATCTAATCATATTTTAGCACATTGCATTGTGGGATGTGGAGTCTTGTAAATGGATGCATACAGATTTTTAGTGGGGTTTCTTGTTTTTCTTCACCAGACAAGAAGGACAGGGATCGCTTGGATTGAGTTTGTTCCCTGTATTCCTACGTGATATCAGAATACTCCGCGACTCCATATCCCACAATGCAACGCATGAAAATGTCAACAAACGTGTGTTTAGGGTCGAAATAAAAACAAACTTTCAAGAGACAATTTCTACCCTTTTCCATTTATTTTTATAGTAGACAATGTTTGATTCATTAATTTATGAGGTACTCACAATGATTTTATCTAATAACACATTTTTGGGGGTAACAGCTTTAAGTTAATCGAGACATTTAATTAACAGTGACCTAATGCTTCCTTTGCTTTGCAGCTGACTCCATTCTGAAGAAGGAGAAGCGCCGGAGGACGAGGAAGGTGCATTTCGAGAATGTGACTGTTTACTACTTTGAACGGCAGCAGGGATTCACCAGTGTTCCCAGTGAGGGCGGCAGCACGCTTGGCATGTCTGACAGGCACAGCTGGATCAGACAGTACTCACTGGATGAGTTTGCCCTGGAACAGGAGCGGATCCACAAAGAAATGCTGCGAGAGCATTTGAAGGAAGAAAAACTCAACTCAATCAAACTCAAGGTAAAGGTTAGCTTTCTATGAACAGTTTGATTTATAAAAAATAGAAATAATATTGTTGAGACATGCTGGCAGGTTAAAGCCCTCTACTGCATTGAGTTAGAGAGTACTTGAACAATGTTTTGTCTGGTTTTCAGTTGACTAAGAATGGTACAGTGGAGTCAGAGGAGGCCAACATGTTCACAGTAGACGACATCTCTGATGAGATTGATAATGGACAACACAGAGTTGGACAAATGCATCTTCTTGCACCCGTTGACCACCGAAAAGCGGTGCACGCTGCTGCGCTCGTCTGGAGTGATGATAGACATGAAAGAGAACCGTGAACTGCAGGCCATTCGTATGTCCAGACAGCACTGTGGCTGTGATTGTATACTGTTCTGTGACCCGGAGACGTGTGCGTGCAGCGCTGCAGGCATCCCATGCCGGGTGAGTCCTCCTCAACTTTACAGCGTGTGTCAAACTCAAGGCTCGGGTTGGAAAAACTGGTCCTTTAGAGCATCCAATTTGGCCCGCAGGAGACAGTAAAAATGACAGAAAACATGAATTATTGTGTAAATTACCAAATAATCTAGCTGTAGATTACTGAAATTCACCAATTTAATGAAACTCTACAATATTTTTAAGCACTTATTTATGTCACATGAATGCAGTCATTTCAATTGCAAATTGTGATAAGTACTCTAAATCTTTCCACCAGTTTTGCAATTTCTCACAAACAATTCCACATAATTCCTCTAAATCAGTGGTTCTCAATTTTCTTTCTCTCAAGTACCCCCTTTCTTTTATTTCTAAATTTATGTACCCCTTTTTCTGACTACAATGTTTTACTTAGAATACAATGAAAAACAACTTAATGGGATCAACAAGTGATAACAAACATTATAAAGAATCCCATTGTAAATAAGTGGAATGAAACAGTATTTATTGCCTCCTGAATTGATTTATTTCTATAGTTTTATTGTATACAGTCATCTCCTGCCTAGTGTGGGACAAATTTTATATTATAATATCTCACTCTCATGTACCCCGTGTAGTGCCATCACGTACCCCTATTTGAGAAACTGCTCTAAATTACACATAAATTGGTTACAAAATCAAGAATTTTGAAAGTGAAGATCCGGCAGGGACTGTTGTTAAAAACTATCGCACAATTGATGTTAAAATTGTCCTTTTTCCAACCTAAAAATTGCGGCTTACTAGAGATCAAACTGGTCCATATTTGGCCCCTGAACAATAGTTAAGTTTGACGTCCCTGTTTTAAAGGAATAATCACGTAAACTGAACGGATGTTAAGTGTGGTTGTTATATGCTGAATGTTTTTGCTTCTTTAGGTGAAGCGGATGTTTTTTCCATGTGGCTGCACTAAAGAGGGCTGCAGTAACTCAGCTGGAAGGGTAAAGTTCAATCACGACCAGGCCCGAACTCACTTTTTGGACACCATCAAGAAGTTTGAACTGGAGAAGAGCCGTGAGCAGCAGCAACCCACCCCGACCAACGGTTTCCACAGTGAAACCAGTGACTTGGGGCCTCCAAAGCTGTTCACCCAGTCCCAGCACACATTGGAGTATTCCCTGTCTGACACCGTTCCACAGACGACCAGCATGCACCTCCATGCTGCAGAGGAGATGGAGGAGCCGCTGGATGATGATGAGGAAGAAGATGAAGATAATGAGAATAAAGAGGAGGAGGATGAGGATGAAGATGAGGAGGAAGATGAGGAGAATGAGGAGGAGAATGAGGAGGAAAGTAGCTCCATGTCAGACTGCAGCTCACAGAGCTTAACCAATAGTGACTCTGAGGATGAAGATGAGGAGGAAGATGAAAAGAGGTCAGAGACTTTTGAGGACATGTCAAATGCAGACATGCTTACCAAGAGTCCTTAGCATTCCCAGATCCAGTTAGCACTAGCAATGGCACGGGGGTCCATGGACCCTTCAACATGACTGGTGATCAGTACACGGACTATCAGACTAAGGACCATTACACGTCTAATCAGCACTTTGTGCCCTCCTCCTCTTTGACCTGCTACACTGATCAGAAGAAGCTGTTCTCCAAAGCAGACCAATCTGGCAACCAGAGCCAGTTTCAAAGCTACCTGAAATGTAGATGGAACTTTTTCTGTCTATGTGTCAAATGTCTAGATAAGAGTTTGTCAGTTTATTGTTTATGTTTTTGTTTTTAACCTGTAATTTTTCAATATTTCCAGGTGCAAAAAATAATAAAAAAAACACATTTTAATGTCAATTATTTCACATCTTTTCACACCGTTATTGAGGGAAACTCATCGACCAAATAACTTTATGTTCATTTAATGAACATGTTTGTTTCTGTTGTGATGCTTCATACCTAAAAGTTAGAAAGATGCGTGATCTCTGGCAGATAGAGGTCAACCCAAACATAAAACAAAGTACCGGTACACTAAGATTAGATTTAATCAACATTAACAGCACTTAATGATAAATAAACACACTTTTTTGGGGACAAAAACATGCCACAGTTGATGTAATTGTAAGAGGAGGAGTAGAAATATTTAAGGTTGACAATCAAACTTGATTCATTTTATTACCGTAGTTGTCAAATCTTAGATCTTTAAGGATTTTAAGAGCCATCGAATATATAAGACAATCCAGATAAAGTATTGTTTACCAAAATATGTAAATAATCTCTGATATCTGCTCATCCAATGGAGAATGGAAAAACGTATTGCTTTATATACTGCTGTATTAGTATAGCTCTTAACCTGGAGACATTTGCTTTTGGTCAAACAAAGGGAGTTTAAAGGCTGCTTTTAATCAATCAGTGGCGTCATTACGGCCTGTAGTACAAATGGTGCCAAAGCATAAAGTGTTAGAAGCCTAGACACAAAACATTCTCAATCTGTAAGGAATCCTTGATTTCATCTTTTCATTATTTATAATTAATATGTATTTATTGTGATTTTCTGAAAAGTCTGTAAAAGTTATAAAGCTTTGCTCTCTCAAAGTTCTCTTTTGTTTAAATGCTGGTTGTGAATTGTAAAGCTTAATGTGGCTGATTATTTTCAAACGTGGTTTTTGTTTTTTAAGAAATGCATACATTTTGCACAAAATGCTACAATTTAAAGTGTTTGAATTTTAAAGAGTAGATAAAACCAACTGCATTTTTTGTCGATTTCATTTTAACATGATTTTAAGAATAAAAGTATTAAAATTGATTTTGTGTTTGAAAGAATTTGTTTAATTTTCACCAACATGTATTATAAACTCCTCACAGTACTAAAAGACTATAATACAAACACTTACAACACACAGCCAGGGGGCCTCATGCAGTCCTTGGTCTGATCTAAATGACAGTAAAATACACAAAACAAGAACAAAAACATACACATGTATATACACACATACAATATATTACACAAAAATATAAGAAACAAATATGGAAATGAAATACTCAAAATAGATAGAAAAACACACAAAACAAGAGCAAAATGTACAAAAACAAATAATAAAACTATGCACAAATATAATACACAAATATAAAAAATAAAATATACAATAATAATTTAAAAAAATATACAATAAATAAATAAAAATTTGCACACACAAAAAACCCCAAAATGACTGAAAAAACACAAAACAACAAAATCACAGAATAAAAAATATACAAAAAGAAAAAAAAATAGAGAAAAATTGCAAAACACATACTGTATCTACCTATAAAAGCTGTGATGACCCAAGTGTGTGGGGTTGCAGGTGTGTTTGTCTCTGTGTTGTTGTCTTTTTTCTTGTTTTCACAGAGCTAACGACCCTATTGGACTCAGGTGTGCTTGAAAGGCGTGGCCTAACCATTAAAATCACCTGAGGACTCACCCTCCAGCTCTCTTTAGCTCCCTGCTTGGCCTGGCTCTGATTGATTGTGGGAGGATTGTTGTTTGTTGCCCCAATATTTTGAGGAATAAACACAAATGCAGACATTTATCTACCTCTTGTTGTTATATTCCTGTTATGGTCCTGAGCTAATCTGTGACAAAGCAAGAAAGGTCTGTGCGTGTGTGTGTTTTAAGAGCGAGTATCTCCCTGACGGGCCAATAATAAAAACGTTTTTGTACTGCTAAAAGTTATTGAAGTTAATACTTCATCAGTGGTGGCTGGTGCATTTTTCTCCAGGGGGCTGCAACTCCAAAATAGATAAACACCAAAAACAGATTTTGTGTAGCTTTGAACAAATAAACAAGGACAATTGCAGTCACAGAACTGCTTTCAAACGAACCACATTTATTGTCATTGAACCCATAAACAAGTAAGAACTAATACAGTATATGGTAGTAGTATAGACCAGTGGTTCTCTAACTTGAACCCCCTTTCTCTTTTTTCTGAATCCAAGTACCTCTTTATATCCAACTGCCACATTTTGCTCAGAATACTATATGAAAAAACAACTATAAATCATAATGATGGAATGAATGAGTGATACACATTTTAAAGAATCTCATTTTGTAAATAAGTGGAAAATAAAGTATTTAGTGCCTTATGAATAGAATTATTTCTACAGTTTTTATCATTTATGGTCATCTCCCTCTTGATGTGGGACCAGAGGGTTATTCCATAAAGCGGGTTATGTTCAAACTATGAGTATGTTTGGGCTCAAATGACAGAAACTCTGAGTATCCCATTCCTAAACGCAAGGTATGTTCTTCTCTGAGTATGTTACCATGGCAACATTGTCCGTGAACTAAACCTGGTCGCTGGCATGTTTTATCAAAGAAACCCTGGGTTTCGACCTGGCTCCGCCCACCTGAACACCGTTTCTGAACACTTTAATAAACCTTAACACTCTTCTCTGAAACACATTATTAACATCACACATCACAGACGTGCTCACATCATTACTAATGTGTTGCTTTATGTTTTTTTTGTGTTCAAACGGTAGTTTTCTTTCTAACATTGTGGATACAGATCATTAAGTGAAAGACACTGAGAGGTTGATCTGCATTAAAACATCTACTGACATCTGTAGTAAAGTTCCCTGAATACAAACCTGTGGATAATATAAAGGAGATGAACATTTAAATGAATCCGCTTTTAAGGCTTGATTGTTGTTTTAAATTGTTATACAGTTAAATCTGTAATTCATGCATCTTTGAAGCTATGATGGCGCAGTGAATTGTGGTGCTGCGCTTGGGAGTGATGGTTGTGGGTTTGAGTTCTGCTTCAGTGTTTTTCATGACATTTTTTAGGACGTTAAGATGACTCTGGCAACAATATTACATTAAAAATCAATATAATTGTTTCGATATCAAGCGGCAGTCACTGTCTTTATATCCAGTGTAACAGGAGGACTCTCTATGCAGCCATTTTATGCTGCTGACACGTCTCCTCAGACACATTTTATTCATATTATTCATCACTCGTCATGTCACTGAAGAGATAAAGTGATGAAGTGACCAAAAAGTGTAAATAATTACGGGTGATTTAAGCCACTATAATCACTGAAGACTGAACGCACCTTTAGAACAGGCTCATATTCCTCAAACACCGTCTTATTTCACCCATTAGGTTGAATAAATCACTATTTTCCGTTTGGTTGTCATGGCAGTTTGAGTATTCTCTGATCCATTGATGATGGCTTTTTGTTGCGCGCGTGCACATCAGTAACCCAAGGTTTTTACACTCAGGGTTGATTGACCCACTTCATACCAGCTGTAATGGAATCAAACCCAGAGTTTCCCATCGTGGGGTATGTTGACCCAGAGTTTATGGATAGACTCAGAGTTTGTTAACCCTCCTTTATGGAATACCCCTCAGGAGAATGATCCTTGTTTTTTCAGTAAGTGTTCTAATCAATATGATTTGTATCATCATTCTGTGGCTTTTCTTTGTCAATGTGTGTGTTTATGGTTTCATTTTGTGTATGGTTGGTATTATTTAAATTATTTCATCTCAGTCTGTTTCTTATGTCATTTTGAATTTTCTCTGTTATGTTTGTGTAATTTGTAGCAACGTGTCTTTGTTGTTGTTTTTAAACTAAAGAAATAAACATTACAAAACCCCATATTTTTAAGGCTTTCATTGTTTATTTTCCTTCTTTCTCTCTCTTAAGTACCCCCTGTAGTACCTCCCTCGGGATCTGGGAGAAGCTCATCCGGAGGTGGGATTTGAAGACCCCACTGACAGAGGGATCCACCAGACGTTCCCAACAGACCCTCACCACATGTTTGGGCCTGCCAGGTCTGACTGGCTTCCTCCCCTGCCAGCGGATCCAGCTCACCACCAGGTGGTGCTCAGTTGACAGCTCAGCCCCTCTCTTCACCCGAGTGTCCGAGACAACTACAACTACAAAGCTGATCATCGACCTCTAGCCTAGAGTGTCCTGGTGCCAGGTGCTCTTTTGGACACCCTTGTGCTCAAACACGGTGTTCGTTATGGACAAACTGTAACTAGCACAGAAGTCCAATAACAAAACACCACTCGGGTTCAGATCGAATTATTAATTAAATCATTAAAAAATAATTCATGTATTTGTATTTATCATGTATGTTTATGCATACATTGATTTTATTTTTGATACTGACTTGGTTATTTCAAGTGTAATACTTATGTGTATTTTTGGCCATTTAGGTCAGTTTTTTTTTTTTTTGACCAACTCTAGAGTTTCTTTTCATGGATTTTGATTCATACATCCAAGGTCGGCCCTAAGCAAAATCAGTATATGGGGCCCATAGTGCGCAAGTGCAATTTCTTTTTGTTGGTAAAACAAAAACATTTTAGAAAGTAAACACCTATATTTTATTTGTCATTCCTGTTAAAATGTGTCAAAAGTCAAGTAAAATAGTAAAGTGCTTTTAAATTCAAGTAAAGCAAACAAAGAACACAGGTAAACACTCCAAATGTAAGTATTGAACAAAAAGTTAACTGAAATATTTCAATCTCACTGCAGACCAAACACACCTGAGTCAATAAACAAACACAAAGTCTGTTTCGTGCATACAAAGTCAAACATAGACTAAAACCAATCTACTATTCACAGTCAGTAAAAGCAAAATACAGTGCAATTGTGCAAAAAAAGTAAACAAAATCAAAGTGTTAAAAGAAATAACACATAAATCTACCTATAAAAGCAAGGGATGTGTGTGCGTGTGCGTGTGCGTGTGTGTGTGTGGAACAAATATCTCCCCGACAGCGGTGCCAGTTCGACCTGAAACTCGGTAGACGGGTTCCAAATACCCCGAGTGTGTGTATCTGTTATTTTGGAGTCATTTGGTCATTTCAAAATGTTTATTTAAATATTATTCACTTCTGGACGGCCCCGAAATGAAACCTATTCAACTTTTGACCTCAGGGTGTGAGGGGGCGCTAGCGCACCATCTTCACTGCACAGCTCAAGAGTAAGAGTAAGAGTCACGTGTGCAGCCAGAGCCAACTTAGCCAGCTATGCAGCTGTAAACACACGAGCAATAGAGAAGAAGATAGTTTAGACCGAGACACTTTGCTCTCTGAATAGAGTGAGTAATGAGTCTTTTAGAGTTCACTGGAAAACTGCAGATTCTCTGTGGTGCCGTGCATGGAAGCTAAGCGCTGTCCACTCGGTTCAAAGGTGAAAAATTAGTTTTGTGTTTTAAAAAAAGACAGCTGAATTGTAGATAATACTTTAATTTACTTACTCACTCATGTAGTGTGGAGCTTTACGTTTTGTTTTGCGTAGTTTGTTACTTTTCTGATTGGCGCTACAATGTCTATGGAGTTTGGTTATCAGCGTCTCAAACATTCACGGGAACACACAATGTATTTATTTATTTGATGCGCGTTCACGGAGGAGATGGATGTAGACACAAACACACGGCTGATGCGCGTGCACGGAGGAGATGGATGTAGACACACGGTTGTTGCGCGTGCACGGAGTAGATGGATGTAGACACACGGTTGTTGCGCGTGCACGGAGGAGATGGATGTAGACACACGGCTGATGCGCGTGCACGGAGGAGATGGATTTATAATAAAATATACTAAATGAGTAAAATAAAAACTAAACAATATTTATACAAAAAATGCACAAAAACACAACAGAAATGCATAAAAATATACAAAAAACAAAACATACACTACAGAAAAAACACCAAACAACAACAAACATATGAAAATGACTCAAATACACAAAACTAAATATTTATACAAAAATACACAAAACAACAATAGAAATGCACAAAACTACACTAAAAGAGATACAAAAACACACAAAATGATTCCAGAACCACTACATTGGCAACAAAAAACAATAATTAAACAAAAAATGCACAAAAAGAAAAACAGAAGATACAAAAATACACAATGACTCCAAAACATACATTACAGAAGAATACATCAAACAAAAGAAAAAATGTAAAAATTTTGTATGACAAACACATTTGTCATACACATGTCCCATACAATTAAAACCAGGGAAGTTGCACACACTATTTCACTTTGCACCTGCAAATAAATCCCTTATAATACTACAGAGTATGTACACCTCTTTGTACATCCATTCTTCAAACACATTCTCATTTGGCCATAAAATGACAACTGTACTTATTCTCCCACTGTACTAGATGGATGTAGAGAGAGACACACACAGTATTTATAATAAAAATATACTAAATGAGTAAAATAAAACAAAAACTAAACAATATTTATACAAAAAATACACAAAATGATTCCAGAATCACTACAATGGCAACAAAAACGATAGTTATACAAAAATGCACAAAAAACACAACAGAAGATACAAAAATACACAATGACTCCAAAAAACATACAATGCAGAAAATACACCAAACAAAAAAATATAAAAGTGAGTAAAAAAAACAAAACAACAAACACATTTATCATGCTCATATCCCATAGAATTAAACCAGGAAAATTGCACCCACATTTTGCACCCGCAAATATAACCCTTATGCTCCCACATAAATGCATACTTCCGACGGGCACTGTACTGGTATATAATAATGTAAAATAGTACACTACAAACAGTAAAACATTATGACATAGGGGTCATTATTCACTATATTTAGCTTTTGTGTTTCAGAATTTACATTCTTTTGGTGCATACATAGTTGGACACTTAACAAAAGGTATTGTAGAGCTGCAATACCCATTACTTAACATAAACATACTGGTAAAAGCTTCTTCAAAAAAAACAGTGCAGACAATGTTTTTAAACAAAAGATGTCAAAATAAAGAATGAAAAATTAAAATAAAATGGATATAAATATGGTGCAATATTTGTTCAATGCTTTGGTTAGGTTCTTCAAAATTGTATCTTTCTTGCTTTCTGAGATGAAAAGTCATTTATGACATCATTGTAAGTTATCTCTTTTCCTACCTGATGGTTAATACTTATTATTGCTTAACCTGTGAGGTGTTCTTGTGCCATTGCTGATCACATTAAAAGTAAAATAAACATGACCAAGGGGTAAAACCAGAAACTCAGAAGCTTCAGTAATTAAACAAGCCTACAACATGAAAAATGTGAAAGATATTAGTTATTTCATAATAGATATTCCATTTTAAACAGTGTACTGTATTTACGTCAAATATATGTTTCATCCAGCAGATGGCGCTAGGAACCCAGTGGTCGGTTGGCATGCAGCATAACTAGCAGTGAAGAAGATATACTAAGCTAGCAGACAGAGCTAATAATAAAATGTAACTTTTAAAGATATTCACACAATATTACAGATATTCTTTCGGTGCTAAAGCGGTAAGGAATCATTTATGAACATGTTTAAGAGTATTAGGGATTGTAATTACAACAAATGCATGGCTTGGATAGATTACTGGAAATGTGCCCTGCAGTTGATGCGCGCATCAACACTGGCACCCATGTCACTAAGAACATTTAAGTAAGAGACAAAGACTAGATCTTCATCGGTAAAGATGAAAGCGCAGAACATGAAAGGAGGAGGTAAAAAAGAACACACTACCTTGGGAGAAAAGGATTAAAGCGCACAGAACAACTGTGACTGGCTAGAAGCAGCAGACAGGAGAGAGCAGGAAACAGTTTTGGGACACAATCTCAGGCTTCATCATCCTTTAGCTGGCCACCTTTAATGAGTGTGTCTAGTGTTTAAAAGACCAAAACACCCACTGATTTTGATTTGATTTGATTTTGATTCATTCATTCAAAGGAACATTACTGATTATGTTTCCCATATTTAAGAGACAGCCCCCAAGCCATTCTGAATTGGTAAATATCATGTTACTGCCATCTTTTGACACAAAGGACAATTAACATCTCATCCCATGTTTAATGATTGTTATTCTAGCATTACAAGACAAGCTGCTTCAGTTTATTTATTTTTTTTCAACTTCTCAATCTTAATTTTAACTTTCCTGTAAGGCTGATGTATAGTGTGTAATTATCAGCGTTCTGCTTCTGTTTTAGCTGCTAATGTGTGTGCTGAGGATTATGAAGGCCCTAAACTGTATATTTAGATAAAGTGTGGCCCCTCTGCTCTCTCTTGGTTTCAGATTCGGAGGCTAAACGCCGTGAGTGGAACACGAAAGAGGGAATTTGAGGAGGTGGAAGCCTCCTCCTCCCCGTGTTCCTCCGTGCGGGAGTCTGATGATGAGGTATCCTTCAGCGAGAGCGTCAACCCGTCCACCTCAGGCCCATTTATCCGTGAGTGTCTGAGTCTATAGTGTGGCAACGTCAACTATTGACCAAGAGAACTGTGTCATGATTTCTTAAGGAAAACAAATCCAAAATACATGGTAAAAATGGAATAAGTGGAATAAGTTTGCTTCAACTAAGTGAGCAACAAATGCTTGTTTGGTGAAATTCTAATCTGCATTTTTTTATATAAAGAGTCCTAATGCAAAAGCAGATAACTCCGTTAGATGATACGGGTGAAACAGACCGCAAATTGTGATTTAGTTTTAGTATAGTCTGTTGACCAAAATACAATGTAGTTTTAGTCCAAATTTAGGGTAACACTTAACTTGATGTTTTATAAATAAGGCTGACATTACGATGTCATTATCTCTCATTAGCATGAATAAGGCTGTCGTTATTTGTCGTTCACTAAATTATGACACCTTTGGAGCTATGTTGGCATTTTTTGTATTAGGTGGAGGATCTAGTGGGGTTAGGTAGGGTTAAGGTTAGGGGTTAGGGTCAAAATAATGACATCATAATGTCAGCCTTATGTATAAAACTTCAAGTAAAGTGTTATCAAATGTAGTCATCAGGACTATGATTTCAGTTATAGTTTTAGTAAACTAAATGACATTAAGATTTTAGTCTATTAAATCTGTTACAGATACTGTATAGTCGACTAATATATAGAGGATTAGAGTTTATGTATTTTTTAAAGATTCAATTATCATCGATCAAACTGATATGAGATGGAATAAATGTTTGTAAACACACAGACAGATTTGATGTGATCAATACATAAGACCACATGATCACGTGAGTTTTGATTACATTTCAATCCATAAAATCTAATCATATTTTAGCACATTGCATTGTGGGATGTGGAGTCTTGTAAATGGATGCATACAGATTTTTAGTGGGGTTTCTTGTTTTTCTTCACCAGACAAGAAGGACAGGGATCGCTTGGATTTTTTTGTTTGAGTTTGTTCCCTGTATTCCTACGTGATATCAGAATACTCCATATCCCACAATGCAACGCATGAAAATGTCAACAAACGTGTGTTTAGGGTCGAAATAAAAACAAACTTTCAAGAGACAATTTCTACCCTTTTCCATTTATTTTTATAGTAGACAATGTTTGATTCATTGATTTATGAGTACTCACAATGATTTTATCTAATAACACATTTTTGGGGGTAACAGCTTAAGTTAATCGAGACATTTAATTAACAGTGACCTAATGCTTCCTTTGCTTTGCAGCTGACTCCATTCTGAAGAAGGAGAAGCCCCGGAGGACGAGGAAGGTGCATTTCGAGAATGTGACTGTTTACTACTTTAAACGGCGGCAGGGATTCACCAGTGTTCCCAGTGAGGGCGGCAGCACGCTTGGCATGTCTGACAGGCACAGCTGGATCAGACAGTACTCACTGGATGAGTTTGCCCTGGAGCAGGAGCGGATCCACAAAGAAATGCTGCGAGAGCATTTGAAGGAAGAAAAACTCAATCAATCAAACTCAGGTAAAGGTTAGCTTTCTATGAAAGTTTGATTTATAAAAAATAGAATAATATTGTTGAGACATGCTGGCAGGTTAAAGCCCTCTACTGCATTGAGTTAGAGAGTACTTGAACAATGTTTTGTCTGGTTTTCAGTTGACTAAGAATGGTACAGTGGAGTCAGAGGAGGCCAACATGCTCACAGTAGACGACATCTCTGATGATGAGATTGATGTGGACAACACAGAGGTGGACGAATACTTCTTCCTGCC
This sequence comes from Gouania willdenowi, assembly GCF_900634775.1. Taxonomy (NCBI): domain Eukaryota; kingdom Metazoa; phylum Chordata; class Actinopteri; order Blenniiformes; family Gobiesocidae; genus Gouania; species Gouania willdenowi. Next base: position 24,503,258 of record NC_041064.1, read on the forward strand.
AATGCTGACCACCAAAAAGCGGTGCACGCTGCTGCGCTCGTCTGGAGTGAAGATAGACATAGAGGAGAAATATGAACTTCAGGCCATTCGTATGTCCAGACAGCACTGTGGCTGTGATTGTATACTGTTCTGTTACCCGGAGACGTGTGCGTGCAGCGCTGCAGGCATCCCGTGCCAAGTGAGTCCTCCTCAACTTTTAGAGCATGTGTGAAACTCAAGTTTTGGGTAGGCAAATCCGGCCCTTTAGAGCATCCAATTTGGCCCGCAAGAGACAGTAAAAATGACAGAAAACATGAATTATTGTGTAAATTACCAAATAATCTAGTTGTAGATGACTGAAATTCACCAATTTAATGAAACTCTACAATATTTTTAGGCACTTCCAGTGTTCTTTTGTTTTTATCACATGAATGCAGTCATTTTTAATTGCAAATTGTGATAAGAACTTCTCACAAACAATTCCACATAATTCCTCTAAATCAGTGGTTCTCAATTTTTTTCTCTCAAGTACCTCCTTTTTTTATTTTTAAATTCATGTACCCTCTTTCTCTGACTACAATATTTTACTTAGAATACAATGAAAAACAACTTAATGGGATCAACAAGTGATGAACATTATAAAGAATCCTATTGTCAATAAGTGGAATGAAACAGTATTTATTGCCTCCTGAATTGATTTATTTCTATAGTTTTATTGTTTCCAGTCATCCCCTGCCTGGTGTGGGACAAATTTTCCAATATTTCATACCCCGTGTAGTGCCATCACGTACCCCCATTTGAGAAACTGCTCTATATTACACATAAATGCGTCCCTGTTTTAAAGGAACGATCACATAAACTGAATGGATGTTAAGTGTGGTTGTTATATGCTGAATATTTTTGCTTCTTTAGGTGA